>NW_028300375.1:79264-201764 GCF_049724085.1 Artemia sp. Qi Xiang Cuo
GCAAACACCAACCCAGACATACAAACAAATAGATTCAGACATACAAAAAGAGAAAGACAGGCACTTTAGAAATACAAACCAACAAAGACAAACACTTGGACTTGCAAACACCAACCCAGACATTCAAACAAACAGATTCAGACATACAAACAGAGCAACACAGGAACTTTATACATACAAACCAACAAAGACAAACATTTGGACTTGCAAACACCAACCCAGACATACAAACAAATAGATTCAGTCATACAAACAGAGAAAGACAGGCACTTTAGACATACAACCCAACAAAGACAAACACTTGGACTTACAAACACAAACCCAGACATACAAACAAATGGATTCAGACATAGAAAGACATAAAGACAGGAATTTTAGACATACAAACAACCAAAAACAACCACTTTGAGTTTCAAACACCAACCCAAGCATACAAACAAATAGATTCAGACATACAAACAGATAAAGACAGGCACTTTAGACATGCAAACCAACAAAGACAAACACTTGGACTTGCAAACACCAACCCAGACATACAAACATATAGATTCAGACATACAAATAGAGAAAGAGAGGCACTTTAGGCAACCAAACCAACAAAGACAAACACTTGGACATGCAAACACCAACCCAGACATACAAAAATATACATTCAAACATACAAATAGAGAAAGACAAGCACTTTAGACATACAAACCAACAAAGACAAACACTTGGACTTGCAAACACCAACCCAGACATACAAACAAATAAATTCAGACATACAAACAGAGAAAGACAGACACTTTAGACATACAAGCCAACAAAGACAAACACTTGGACTTGCAAACACCAACCCAGACATACAAACAAATAGATTCAGACAGACAAATAGAGACAGACAGACACTTTAGACATACAAACCAACAAAGACAAACACTTAGACTTGCAAACACCAACCCAGAGTTACAAACAAATAGATTCAGACATACAAACAGAGAAAGACAGGCAATTTCGACATAGAAACCAACAAAGACAAACACTTGGACTTGCAAACACCAGCCCACACATACAAACAAATAGATTCAAACATACAAACAGAGAAAGACAGGCACTTTAGACATACAAACCAACAAAGATAAACACTTGGACTTGAAAACACCAACCCAGACATACAAACAAATAGACTCAGAAAAACAAACAGAGAAAGGCAGGAACCTTAGACATACAAACCAACAAAGACAAACACTTGGACTTTTAAACACCAACCCAGACATACAAACAAATAGATTCAGACATACAAACAGAGAGAGACAGGCATCTTAGACATACAAACCAACAATGACAAGCATTTGGACTTGCAAACACCAACCAAGACATACAAACACATACATTCAGACATACAAACAGAGAAACACCGGCACTTTAGACATACAAACCAACAAATACAAACACTTGGACCTGCAAACACCAAGACACATATACAAATAAATATATTCAGACAAAAAAATAGATAAAGACTGTTACTTTATACATAGACACCAACAAAGCCAAACACTTGGACTTGCAAACACCAACCCAGACATACAAACAAATAGATTCAGACATACAAACAGAGAAACCCAGGTACTCTAGACATACACACCAACAAAGACAAACACTTGGACTTGTAAACACTAGCCCACACATACAAAAAGAGAAAGACAGGCACTTTAGACATACAAACCAACAAAGACAAACTCTTGGACTTGCAAACACCAGCCCAGACATACAAACAAATAGATTCAGACATACAAACAGAGAAATACAGGCAATTTATACATACAAACCAACAAAGACAAACACTTGGACTTGCAAACACCAACCCAGACATACAAAAAAACAGATACAGAAATACAAACAGATAAACACAGGTTTTTTTGACATACAAACCAACAAAGACAAACACTTGGACTTGCAAACACCAAACCAGACATACAAAAAACAGATTCAAACATACATATAGAGAAAGACAGGCACTTTAGACAAACAAACCCACAAAGACAAACACTTGGACTTGCAAACACCAACTCAGTTATACAAACAAATAGATTCAGACATACAAACAGAGAAAGACTGGCACTTTAGACATACAAAACAACAAAGACAAACACTTGGACTTGCAAACACCAACCCAGACATACAAAAAAACAGATTCAGACATACAAGCAGGGAAAAACAGGCTTTTTAGACATACAAACCAACAAAGAAAAACACTTGGACTTGAAAACACCAAACCAGACATACAAACAAATAGATTCATACATACATATAGAGAAAGAAAGGCACTTTAGACATACAAATCAACAAAGACAAACACTTGGACTTGCAAACACCAACCCAGACATACAAACAAATACATTCAGACATACAAACAGAGAAAGACATGCATTTTAGACATACAAACCAACAAAGACAAACACTTTGACATGCATACACCAAACCAGACATACGAACAAATAGATTCATACATACATAGATAGAAAGACATGCAATTTAGACATACAAACCACCAAAGATAAAAACTTGGAATTTAAAACACTAACTCAGACATACAAAAAAAAAGACTCAGACAAACATACAGAGAAATACAGTAAACTTAGACATACAAACCAACAGAGACAAACGCTTGGACTTGCAAACACCAACCCAGACATACAAACAAAAGATTAAGACATACAAACAGAGAAAGACAGACACATTAGACATAAAAACCAACAAAGACAAACACTTTGACTTGCAAACACTAAGCCAGACATAAAAACAAATAGATTCAGACCAAACAACAGAGAAAGACATGCACTTATAAATACAAACCAAGAATGAAACACACTTGGACATTCAAACACCAGTCAACACAAACAATCAAAGATATTCACACAAAGAAAGCTAGAAGGGAAGATACTTTAGACATACTAACCAACAAAGACAAAGGACTTGCAAACACCAACCCAGACATACAAACAAATAGATTCAGACATACAAATAGAGAAAGACAGGCACTTTAGACATACAAACCAACAAAGACAAACACTTGGACTTGCAAACACCAACCCATACATTCAAACAAATAGATTCAAACATACAAACAGAGAAAGACAGGCACTTTAGACATACAAACCAACAAAGACAAACACTTGGACTTGCAAACACCAACCCAGACATACAAACAAATAGATTCAGTCATACAAACAGAGAAAGACAGGCACTTTAGACATACAAACTAACAAAGACAAACACTTGGACTTGCAAACACAAACCCAGACATACAAAAAAATAGATTCAGACATACAAATAGAGAAAGACAGGCACCTTATACATACAAACCGACAAAGAAAAAGACTTGGACATACAAACACCAACCCAAACATACAAACAAATAGATTCACACATACAAATAGAGAAAGACAGGCACTTTAGACATTCAAACCAACAAAGACAAACACTTGGACTTGCAAACACCAACCCAGACATACAAACAAATAGATTCAGACATACAAACAGAGAAAGACAGGCACTTTAGTCAACCAAACCAACAAAGACAAACACTTGGACATGCAAACACCAACCCAGACATACAAACAAATACATTCAAACATACAAATAGATAAAGACAAGCACTTTAGACATTCAAACCAACAAAGACAAACACTTTGACTTGCAAACACCAACCCAGACATACAAACATATATATTCAGACATACAAACAGAGAAAGACAGTCACTTTAGACATACAAGCCAACAAAGACAAACACTTGGACTTGCAAACACCAACCCAGACATACAAACAAATAGATTCAGACAGACAAATAGAGAAAGACAGACACTTTAGACATACAAACCAACAAAGACAAACACTTAGACTTGCAAACACCAACCCAGAGTTACAAACAAATAGATTCAGACATACAAACAGAGAAAGACAGGCAATTTAGACATAGAAACCAACAAAGACAAACACTTGGACTTGCAAACACCAGCCCACACATACAAACAAATAGATTCAAACATACAAACAGAGAAAGACAGGCACTTTAGACATACAAACCAACAAAGACAAACACTTGGATTTGCAAACACCTACCCAGACATAAAAACAAATAGATTCAGATATACAAACATAGAAAGACATTCACTTTAGACATAAAAACCAACAAAGAAACACACTTTGAATTGCAAACACCAACCCAGATATACAAACAAATATTTTCAGACGTACAAACAGAGAAATACAGGCACTTTATACATACAAACCCACAATAACAAACACTTTGACTTGCAAACACATACCAAGACACACAAAAAAATAGATTCAGACATACAAACAGAGAAAGACTGGCACTTTATACATACAAACCAACAAAGACAAACACTTGGCCTTGCAAACACCAACCCAGACATACAAACAAACAGATTCAGACATACAAACAGAGAAAAACAGGTTTTTTGGACATACAAACCAGCAAAGACAAACACTTGGACTTGCAAACACCAAACCAGACACACAAAAAATAGATTCAGACATACAAATAGAGAAAGACAGGCACTTTAGACATACAAACCAACAAAGACAAACACTTGGACTTGCAAACACCAACTCAGTTATACAAACAAACAGATTCAGACATACAAACAGAGAAAGACTGGCACTTTATACATACAAACCAACAAAGACAAACACTTGGACTTGCAAACACCAACCCAGACATACAAAAAAATATATTCAGACATACAAACCGAGAAAGACAGGCACTTTAGATATACAAACCAACAAAGACAAACACTTGGACTTGCAAACACCAACCCAGACATACAAACAAAGAGATTCAGACATACAAGCAGGGAAAAACAGGCTTTTTAGACATACAAACCAACAAAGACAAACACTTGGACTTGAAAACACCAAACCAGACATACAAACAAATAGATTCAAACATACAAATAGAGAAAGACAGGCACTTTATACATACAAACCAACAAAGACAAACACTTGGACTTGAAAACACCAACTCAGACATACAAACAAACAGATTCAGACATACAAACAGAGAAAAACAGGCATTTTAGACATACAAACCAACAAAGACAAACACTTGGACTGGAAAACACCAAACCAGACATACTAACAAATAGATTCATACAGACATATAGAGAAATACAGGCACTTTAGACATACAAACCAACAAAAACAAACACTTGGACTTGAAAACACAAACTCAGACATACAAACAAATAGATTCATACATACAAACAGAGAAAGACAGGTACTTTCGACATACAAACCAACAGAGACAAACGCTTGGACTTGCAAACACCAACCCAGACATACAAACAAAAGATTCAGACATACAAACAGAGAAAGACAGGCACTTTAGACATACAAACCAACAAACACAAACACTTGGACTTGCAAACACCAACCCAGACATACAAACAGAGAAAGACAGGCACTTTAGACATACAAACCAAAAAAAACACCCACTAGTACGTACAAACACCAACAGACAAATAAACACAAATGCATTTAGACATACAAATAGAGGAAAACATGCACTTTAGACATAAAAACTAACTAAGACGAACAATAGAGCTTGGAAAAACTAGCCTAGATAAACATATAACCAGATTAGAACAAACATACAGAGAACGAAAGGCACATTATATCTACAAACCAACAATGACAATCACTTGGACTTTCAAACATCAACCGAAAAATACAAACAAACAGATTCAGACATACAAACAGAGAAAGACAGGCACTTTAGACATACAAACCAACAAAGACAAAAACTTGGACTTGCAAACACCAACCCACACATACAAACAAATAGATTCAGACATACGAACAGAGAAAGACAGACACTCTAGACATACAAACAAACAAAGACAAATACTTGGACTTGCAAACACCAACCCAGACATACAAACAAAAGATTCAGACATACAAACAGAGAAAGACAGACACTTTAGACATACAAACCAACAAAGACAAACACTTGCACTTGCAAACACCAACCCAGACATACAAACAGAGAAAGACAGGCACTTTAGACATACAAACCAACAAAGACAAACAAAAACCTTATATGCCCCCAGGGCAAAACTTATAACTTATTACAATCAAAATTTTGAGATAACCATTTTATTCAAGGTAGTTGAAAATTCTGGAAATTAGGTCTTTGAGGATGACAACCCCCCCAAATTCCTCAGAGCAAGTGTAGTAACTTATACCCCGGGGGCATATAAGGTTTTTATAGAAAGTGTTGTCGTAGAAACTTCAAAAAGGGCTCATTCGATTTGAACTTGAAATGGCTAGTTCCCTTTTTAATAGTAAAAAGTGACTGGAAAGCAATTAACACCCCTTTCACGCCCACCGTTTCCCCAAACACATCCAATCAATATTTTGGGATAGGCATTTTGTTCAACGCAGTTGAGTTCTGGAAATTATATCTTTGAGCAGGACACTCCTCCCACAGTCTTCAAGGTAAGGGTTATAAGTTATGTTCTGGGGGCATAGAAGGTTTTTATTGAAAGCTTTGTCTAGAAACTTGAAAAAAGGCTCATTGGATTGGAAATTCAAAGGGCTAGTGCCATTTTTCATAGTCGAAAGTGATTGGAGGGCAACTAACCCCCATCTCACGCCCACAATTTACCAAAACACATCCAATAAAAATTTTGAGATAGCCATTTTGTTCAACGTAATTGCAAGTTCTGGAAATTAGGTCTTTAAGGATGACAACCCTCCCCCCTCAGAGCCCTCAGGGCAAGGGTTGCAAGTTATGCCCTGGTGACATATAAAGTTTTTATTGAAAGCTTTGTCGTAGAAACTTGAAAAAGGCTGCTTTCGATTGTAAATTCAAAGGGCTAGTGCCCTTTTTAATAGTCAAAAGTGATTGGAGGATAACTAACCCCCCTCTCACGCCCACTTTTCCCCCAAACATATCCAATCACAAATTTTAGATAGCCATTTTGTTCAATGTAGTTTAAAGTCTAGGAAATTAGGTCTTTTAGGATGACAATCCCCCCACAGCCCTCATGGCAAGGGTTGTAAGTTATACCCTGGGGGCATATAAGGTTTTTACAGAAAAGGTTGTCGTAGAAACTTCTAAAAGGGCTTATTCGATTGGAAATTGAAATGGCTAATGCCCTTTATAATAGTCGAAAGTAATTGGATGGCAACTAATCCCCCTCTCACACCCACCATTTCCCCAAACATATACAATCAAGATTTTGAGATATCTATTTTTTCTACGTAGTTGAAAGTTCTGGAAATTATGTCTTTGCGGATGACAACCCCCCACAGCCCTCAGGGCAAGGGTTGTGAGTTATGCCCTGGGGGCATATGAAGTTTTTATAGAAAGAGTTGTCGTATAAACTTCAAAAAGGGCTCATTCGATTTGAAATTGAAATGGGTAACACTCTTTTTAATAGTCGAAAGTGATTGAAGAGAAAGTGATTGATAACCCCCCTCTCACGCCCACCATTTTCCCAAACACATCCAATCAAAACTTTGAGATATCCATTTTGTTCAAGTTGAAAGTTCTGGAAATTATACCTTTGAGCAGGACACACTCCCCCCACAGTCTTCAGGGCAAGGGTTATAAGTTTTGCCCTGGGGACATATAAGGTTTTCATTGTAAGCTTTGTCGTAGAAACTTGAAAAAGGGCTCATTCGATTGGAAATTCAAAGGGCTAGTGGTATTTTTGATAGTTGAAAGTGATTGGAGGACAACCAACCCCCCTCTCACGCCCACCTTTTTCCCAAACACATGTAATCAAGATTTTAAGATAGCCATTTTTTCTACGTAGTTGAAAGTTCTGGATATTATGTCTTTACGGATGACAACCCCCCACAGCCCTCAGGGCAAGGGTTGTAAGTTATTCCCTGGGGGTATATAAGGTTTTTTATAGAAAGTGTTGTCGTAGAAACTTCAAAAAGGGCTCATTCGATTTGAAGTTGAAATGGCTAGTGCCCTTTTTAATAGTCGAAAGTGATTGAAAGGCAACTAACACCTCTTCCACTCCCACCATTTCCCCAAACACATCCAATCAAAATTTTGAGATAGCCATTTTGTTCAACGTAGTTGAAAATTCTGGAAATCATATCTTTGAGCAGGACACTCCTCCCACAGTGTTCAGGGCAAGGGTTATAAGTTATGCCCTGGGGGCATATAAGGTTTTCATTGAAAGCTTTGTCGTAGAAACTTGAAAAAGGGCTCATTCAAAAGGAAATTCAAAGGGCTAGTGCCATTTTTAATAGTCGAAAGTGATTGGAGGGCAACTAACCCCCCTCTCACGCCCACCATTTATCCAAACAAACCCAATCAAAATTTTGAAATAACCGTTTTGTTTAACGTAATGGTAAGTTCTGGAAATTAGGTCTTAGAGGATGACAATCCTCCCCCCTCAGAGCCCTCAGGGCAAGGGTTACAAGTTATGCCCTGGTGGCATATAAGCTTTTTATTGAAATCTTTGTCGTAGAAACTTGAAAAAGGCTGCTTTCGATTGGAAATTCAAAGGACTAGTGCCCTATTTAATAGTTGAAAGTGATTGGAGGACAACTAACACCCCTCTCACGTCCACCTTTTCCCCAAACACATCCAATAAAAGTTTTAAGATAGCCATTTTGTTCAACGTAGTTGAAAGTTTTGGAAATTAGGTCTTTGAGGACGACAACACCCCCCTCCCCACATTCCTCAGGGCAAGGGTTGTAAGTTATGCCCTGGGGGCATATAAGGTTTTTATAAAACGCGTTGTCGTTGAAACTTCAAAAAGGCTAATTCGATTGGAAATTGAAATGGCTAGTTCCCCTTTTATTACCGTCCAATCACTTTCGACTATGAAAAATGGCACTAGCCCTTTGAATTTCCAATCGAATGAGACCCTTTTGAAGTTTCTATAACAAAGATTTCAATAAAAAACTTATAACCCCCTAGGGCATAACTTAAAACAGTTGCAGTATAAACTTTGGGAGGAGTTTCCTGTTCAAACGCATTGTTTCCAGTATTGTTAACTGTATTGAACAAAATTGATGTTTCAAAATGTTTATTGGATGTGTTTGGCGAAATGGTGGGAGTTGAAGGGGTATTAGTTGCCTTCTAATCACTTTCGACTATTAAAAAGGGAACTAGTCATTTAAATTTCCAGTCGAATGAGCCCTTTTTGAAGTTTCTACGACAACACTTTTTATAAAAACCTTATATACCCCCTGGGCATAACTTACAACCCTTGCCCTGAGGAATGTGGGGGGTTGTTATCCTCAAAAACCAAATTTCCAAAACTTTCAACTACGTTGAACAAAATGGCTATCTCAAAACTTTGATTGGATGTGTTTGGGGGAAAGGTGGGCGTGAGAGGGGGGTTAGTTGTCCTCCAAACTCTTTCGACTATTAAAAGGGCACTCGCCCTTTGAATTTCCAATCGAATGAGCCCTTTTTCAAGTTTCTACGACAAAGCTTACAATTAAAACCTTATATGCCCCCAGGGCAATACTTATAACCCTTTCCCTGAAGACTGTGCGGGGAGTACCCTGCTCAAAGGTATAATTTCCAGAACTTTCAACTACGTTGAACAAAATGGCTATCTCAAAATTTGGATTGGATGTGTTTGGGGAAATGGTGGGCCTGGAAGGGGTGTTAGTTGCCTTCCAATCACTTTCGACTATAAAAAAGGGCACTAGCCATTTCAATTTACAATCGAATGAGCCCTTTTTGAAGTTTCTGCGACAACGCGTTTTATAAAAACCTTATATGTCCACAGGGCGTAACTCACATCTCTTGCCCTGAGGATTGTGGGTGGGGGGGGGTTGCCATCCTCAAGGACCGAATTTACAGAACTTTCAACGACGTTGAACAAAATGTCTTTCTTAACATTTTGATTGGATGTTTTTGGAGAAAAGGTGGGCTCAAGAGGGTTGTTAGTTGCCCTCCAATCGCTTTCAACTATTAAAAAGGGCAATAGCCCTTTGAATTTCCAATCGAATGAGCCTTTTTTGAAGTTTCTACGTCAACGCTTTCTACAAAAACCTTATATGCCCCCAGGGCATAACTTACAACCCAAAAGGGCACAAGCCACTCCAATTTCCAATCGAATGAGCTCTTTTTGAAGTTACTACGACAACTCCTTCGATACGATGTGCCCTGGTATGAAAAAAAAAAAAAAAAAAATACATTGTGCCAACATCGTTATTCACTTAGGCAGCGCGATTGCGCTGCCTATGATATGTGTCTTGAACAGTCTTGGAAAGAACTAATAAAATTAGACTGAATATTTGATATATGATAGTATTAATTGCTGAAAGATCATGGATTCAAGATTTTATTTTATGGTAATTTTCATTTTATTTTCAATGTTGTAATAAGCACAAAAGAAAATATTTGCAATATAACTCGTTTTAGTAAAGCGCCAATTACGCAGTAGCCTTTAGACTTTTACAGTTAGGGATACAGGCAGTAGCCAAACACCTGTTTGTAGTGAAAACAAAATGTGTCTTGAACAGTTTTTGAAAGAACTAATAAAATTAAACTGAATATTTGATATATAGTCAGATTAATTGCTGAAAGCTCATCAGTTCAAGATTTTTTCACTGAATTTTTTTCAATATCGTAACAAGTACAAAAGAAAAATATGTGTAATATAATTCATTTTCAGTAAAGCGCCAATGACGCAGTGGGCTTTAAACTTTTACAGTTAGGGAAGGAGTAGCCAAACTATTGTTTGTGGTGATTTTTTTCGCTCCAAGCTTGATTTGCATATTCAATTTAAGTTTTAGTGGTTTTAAGATATATTTATTCATTTATACTAGTACCTTTTGTATGTTTGTTTGTTGTGATTGTTTATTTATTTTCTGTTTGTTTTGGGTTTCATCTATTCTTTAATAATAAAATATTTTTGTTCGTTTTAAGATTGATTTACATATCACAATTTAAGTTTTACTCGTTTTAAAGTTTATTTATTCATTTATAGCAGTACCTTTTATATGTTTGTTTGCTATGATTGTTTATTGAATTTCTGTTCGTTTTGGGTTTCATTTATTCTTTAATAGTAATTTCTGGTCGTTCTGAGCATAAATTATAATAGGTTTTTATATTTTTTCCTGCTGATCTTGAGTTTCATATTGTCTTTACTTTTCTTTGAGAAACTTCTTTTTAGGAATTTTTTTTTAGTTAATAATTTGAAAAACTCGGGTTCGCGTGACGTCTCAACGTTTTAGAGCAAAATCGTTATCTCAAAATTAGAATCAAACCTCATTACACTTACGGAAGGGTGTCGCAGAAAAGGGCATGGGACGGAGACTGGTCACCCCAAAATCACTCTTGGTCCTTCAATATGCCGTTAAAACCGTCAGTTTTCAATTAAAGGAGCCCCCTCTCAAGTTCCCATGGATATCCTTCCACGACAAGCGCCGGGAGAAAAGTTTTTTGGCCCTTCTCTGGCCATATTCCGGGTTCATTTTGTAAGGGGGCCAATATTTTTTTTTCTTTTTGCTTTTGCATTGAGTCTCCTTAGCCCAAGGACTGAAGGATATTTGTATCGGGCTTATCAGGGGAAGAAATGTCTGTTGGCTCATTTTCAGGCCCACTTCATTTCTTTTCGGGGGATGGCAAGGCTTGCCCCGAATTTTTTATTTTTGTATATTAGATTCCTCTTGGCCCAAAAACCTTAAGTTGTAAGTTTCAAACTGATCAGGGCAAAAAAAATTAACATAGTTCTGAAACCCCTACGTCCCCCTCCAAAACAGTATGTTTGATCCTATTGACCAAAATAACGATCCCTGAAAGTTTCTAGCGAATCACAAATGCAACATGAAAGCCCACCTTTTATACTAAAAAAAAGTGGTTAAACAATTAGCAATTTACATTATTTATGGCCCTTGCCTCAGGGACAGTGACGATCTTGCCCTTGCTGGAGGGATATTTAGTGGAACTTTCAACTATTTTTACTAAAATGGCTATTTCAAAATTCTGATTGGAAGCCTTTAAGCGGTACCAGGGGGTGCACTTTCCAAAATGGGCAGTGGATGGGGGCCAGTTGGCCTCCAATCACTAATTTATTCATTGATAGTGATTTCTTTTCGTTGTAAGCATGACTTGTTATCTTACTTTATTAATACTCGTCTTTAGTTTCTTGAATTTTCCTTTGAAAACTTTTTTTTAGATTTAAAATCAAATCCTATTTGTTCTTAATTAACTTTTAACAAACTTACCTTAGATCTTAGTTCCTCCAGGGCCAGGAGTGGCACATGGGGTATCAACGAAGCCTCACCAGACATACAAACCAACAAAGACAAAGGACTTGCAAACACCAACCCAGACATACAAACAAATAGATTCAGACATACAAAAAGAGAAAGACAGGCACTTTAGAAATACAAACCAACAAAGACAAACACTTGGACTTGCAAACACCAACCCAGACATTCAAACAAAAGGATTCAGAAATAGAAACAGAGAAAAACAGGCACTTTAGATATACAAACAAACAAAGACAAACACTTGGACTTGCAAACACCAAGCCAAAAATACAAACAAAAAGATTCCAGCATACAAACAGAGAAAGACAGGCCCTTTAGACAAATAACCTAACAAAGAAAAAAACTTGGACTTGCAAACAACAACCCAGAAATACAAACAAATAGATTCAGACATACAAAGAGAGAAAGACAGGCACTTTAGACATACAAACCAACAAAGAAAAAGACTTGGACAAGAAAACACCAACCCAGACATACAAACAAATACATTCAGAAATACAAACAGATAAAGACAGGCACTTTAGACATTCAAACCAACAAAGACAAACACTTGGACTTGCAAACACCAACCCAGACATACAAACAAATAGATTCAGACATACAAATAGAGAAAGAGAGGCAATTTAGTCATACAAACCAACAAAGACAAACACTTGGACATGCAAACACCAACCCAGACATACAAACAAATACATTCAGACATACAAATAGAGAAAGACAGTCACTTTAGACATACAAACGAACAAAGACAAACACTTGGACTCGCAAACACCAACCCAGACATACAAAAAAAGAAAGACAGACACTTTAGACATACAAACCAACAAAGACCAACACTTGGACTTGCAAACACCAACCCAGACATACAAACAAATATATTCAGACATACAAACAGAGAAAGACAGGCACTTCAGACATACAAACCACCAATGACAAACACTTGGACTTGCAAACACCAACCCAGACATGTAAACAAATAGATTCAGACATACAAACAGAGAAAGACAGGCACTTTAGACTAACAAACCAACAAAGACAAACACTTGGACTTGCAAACACCAACCCAGACATACAAACAAATATATTCAGACATACAAATAGAGAAAGACATGCACTTTAGACATAGAAACCAACAAAGAAAAACACTTGGACATGCAAACACCAATCAACACATACAAACAATTAGATTCAGAAATACAAACAGAGAAAAACAGGTACTTTAGACTTATAAACCAACAAAGACAAACACTTGGACTTGCAAACACTAACACAGACATACAAACAAATAGATTCAGACATACAAATAGAGAAAGACAGGCACTTTAGGCATACAAAACAACAAAGACAAACACTTTGACATGCAAACACCAACCCAAACATACAAACAAATATATTCATACATACAAATAGAGAAAGAAAGGCACTTTAGATATAAAAACCAACAAAGACAAACACTTTGACTTGCAAACACCAACCCAGACATACAAACAAATAGATTCAGACGTACAAACAGAGAAAGACAGACAATTTAGACATACAAACCAACAAAGACAAACACATGGACATGCAAACACCAACCCAGACATACAAACAAATAGGTTCAGACATATAAACAGAGAAAGACAGACACTTTAGACATACAAACCAACAAAGACAAACGCTTGGACTTGCAAAGACCAACCCAGAGATACAAACAAATAGATTCAGACATACAAACAGAGAAAGACAGACACTTTAGACATACACACCAACAAAGACAAACACTTGGACTTGAAAACACCAACCCAGACATACAAACACATAGATTCAGACATACAAACAGAGAAAGACAGGCACTTTAGACATACAAACCAACAATGACAATCACTTGGACTTGCAAACACCAACCCAGACATACAAACAAATATTTTCTGACATACAAAGAGAGAAAGATAGTCACTTTAGACACACAAAACAACAATAACAAACACTTGGACTTGCAAAGACAAAACATCACATGCAAACAGATTCAGCCATACAAACAAAGAAAGACAGGCACTTTAGACATAAAAACCAACAAAGACGAACACTTGGACTTGCAAACACCAACCCAGATATAGAAACAAATAGATTCAGACTTACAAAGAGAGAAAGACAAGCACTTTATACATACAAACCAACAAAGACAAACACTTTGAATTGCAAACACCAACCCAGACATACAAACAAATAGATTCAGACATACAAACAGAGAAAGACAGGCACTTTAGACATACAAAACAACAAACACAAAGGAATTGCAAACAACAACCCAGACATACAAACAAATAGATTCAGACATACAAAAAGAGAAATACAGTCACTTTAGAAATACAAACCAACAAAGACAAACACTTGGACTTGCAAACACCAACCCACACATTCAAACAAAAAGATTCAGACATACAAAAAGAGAAAAACAGGAACTTTATACATACAAACCAACAAAGACAAACAATTGGACTTGCAAACACCAACCCAGACATACAAACAAATAGATTCAGGTATACAAACAGAGAAAGACAGGCACTTTAGACATACAAACCAACAAAGACAAACACTTGGACTTGCAAACACCAACCCAGACATAAAAAAAATAGATTCAGACATACAAAGAGAGAAAGACAGGCACTTTAGACATACAAACCAACAAAGACAAACACTTGGACATGCAAAAACCAACCCAAACATACAAACAAATAGATTCAGACATACAAACAGATAAAGACAGGCACTTTAGACATACAAACCAACAAAGACAAACACTTGGACTTGCAAACACCAACCCACACATACAAACATATAGATTCAGACATACAAATAGAGAAAGAGAGGCACTTTAGTCAACCAAACCAACAAAGACAAACACTTGGACATGCAAACACCAACCCAGACATACAAACAAATACATTCAAACATACAAATAGAGAAACACAGGCACTTTAGACATACAAACCAACAAAGACAAACACTTGGACTTGTAAACACTAGCCCACACATACAACAAGAGAAAGACAGGCACTTTAGAAATACAAACCAACAAAGAAAACACTTGGACATGCAAAAACCAACCCAAACATACAAACAAAGAGATTCAGACATACAAACAGATAAAGACAGGCACTTTAGACATGCAAACCAACAAAGACAAACACTTGGACTTGCAAACACCAACACAGACATACAAACAAATAGATTCAGACATACAAACAGAGAAAGAGAGGCACTTTAGTCATACAAACCAACAAAGACAAACACTTGGACATGCAAACACCAACCCAGACATACAAACAAATACATTCAAACATACAAATAGAGAAAGACAGGCACTTTATACATACAAACCAACAAAGACAAACACTTGGACTTGCAAATACCAACCCAGACATAAAAACAGCGAAAGACAGACACTTTAGACATACAAACCAACAAAGACAAACACTTGGACTTGCAAACACCAACCCAGACATACAAACAAATAGATTCACACATACAAACAGAGAAAGACAGGCACCTTAGACACACGAACCAACAAAGACAAACACTTGGACTTGCAAACACCAACCCAGACATGTAAACAAATAGATTCAGACATACAAACAGAGAAAGACAGTCACTTTAGACTAACAAACCAACAAAGACAAACACTTGGACTTGCAAACACCAACCCAGACATACAAACAAATAGATTCAGACATACAAATAGAGAAAGACATGCACTTTAGACATAGAAACCAACAAAGAAAAACACTTGGACATGCAAACACCAGTCAAAACATACAAACAATTAGATTCAGAAATACAAACAGAGAAAAACAGGTACTTTAGACTTATAAACCAACAAAGACAAACACTTGGACTTGCAAACACTAACCCAGACATACAAACAAATAGATTCAGACATACAAATAGAGAAAGACAGGCACTTTAGGCATACAAACCAACAAAGACAAACACTTTGACATGCAAACACCAACCCAAACATACAAACAAATATATTCAAACATACAAATAGAGAAAGAAAGGCACTTTAGATATACAAACCAACAAAGACAAAAACTTGGACTTGCAAACACCAACCCAGACATACAAAAAAATAGATTCAGACTTACAAACAGAGAAAGACAGACAATTTAGACATACAAACCAACAAAGACAAACACATGGACATGCAAACACCAACCCAGACATACAAACAAATAGGTTCAGACATATAAACAGAGAAAGACAGACACTTTAGACATACAAACCAACAAAGACAAACGCTTGGACTTGCAAAGACCAACCCAGATATACAAACAAATAGATTCAGACATACAAACAGAGAAAGACAGACACTTTAGACATACACACCAACAAAGACAAACACTTGGACTTGAAAACACCAACCCAGACATACAAACACATAGATTCAGACATACAAACAGAGAAAGACAGGCACTTTAGACATACAAACCAACAATGACAATCACTTGGACTTGCAAATACCAACCCAGACATACAAACAAATAGATTCTGACATACAAAGAGAGAAAGACAGGCACTTTAGACATACAAACCAACAATGAAAAACACTTGGACTTGCAAACACCAACCCACACATACAAACAAATAGATTCAGACATACAAACAAAGAAAGACAGGTACTTTAGACATACAAACCAACAAAGACAGACACTTGGACTTGCAAACACCAGCCCTGACATACAAACAAATGTATTCAGTCATTCTAACACAGAATGCCATGCACTTTAAACATACAAACAGGCAAATAGAAACACTTTGAATATCAAACAACAATCCTTATATTCAAACAAAGATATTAACAGAAACAAACTGAAACATAAATGCACCATAGAAATATAAATCAAAACAGAAAAAGGACTTGCAAACACCAACCCAGACATACAAACAAATAGATTCAGACATACAAATAGAGAAAGACAGTAACTTTAGAAATACAAACCAACAAAGACAAACACTTGGACTTGCAAACACCAACCCAGACATTCAAACAAACAGATTCAGACATACAAACAGAGAAAAACAGGCACTTTATACATACAAACCAACAAAGACAAACACTTGGACTTGCAAAATACAACCCATACATACAAAAAAAGATATTCAGGTATAGAAACAGAGAAACAATGATACTATCTAAGAAAAAACCAACATAGACAAAAAATTTAACTTTAAAACGAAAGCACTCAAATAACACATAATGAGAATGAAATACAAAGATATAAAGAAAGGAACATAATAATTCGACAATAACAAAGAAAAAGACTTTGAGATGAACACACCAACCCAAGCATACAAAAAAATAGATTCAGACATACAAAAAGAGAAAGACAGGCACTTTAGACATGCACACCAACAAAGACAAACACTTGGACTTGCAAACACCAACCCAGACATACAAACATATACATTCAGACATACAAATAGAGAAAGAGAGGCACTTTAGTCATCCAAACCAACAAAGACAAACACTTGGACATGCAAACACCAACCCAGACATACAAACAAATACATTCAAACATACAAAGAGAGAAAGACAAGCACTTTAGACATACAAACCAACAAAGACAAACACTTGGACTTGCAAACACCAACCCAGACATTCAAACAAATAAATTCAGACATACAAACAGAGAAAGACAGGCACTTTAGACATACAAACCAACAAAGACAAACACTTGGACTTGCAAACACCAAGCCAGACATACAAACACATAGATTCAGACATACAAACAGAGAAAGACAGGCACTTTAGACATACAAACCAACAATGACAATCACTTGGACTTGCAAACACCAACCCAGACATACAAACAAATATTTTCTGACATACAAACAGAGAAAGACAGTCACTTTAGACACACAAACCAACAAAAACAAAAACTTGGACTTGCAAAGACAAAACATCACATGCAAACAAATAGATTCAGCCATAGAAACAAAGAAAGACAGGCACTTTAGACATAAAAACCAACAAAGACAAACACTTGGACTTGCAAACACCAACGCAGATATAGAAACAAATTGTTTCAGACTTACAAACAGAGAAAGACAGGCACTTTATACATACAAACCAACAAAGACAAACACTTGGACTTGCAAAAACCAATCCAGAAATAAAAACAAATAGATTCAGAAATACAAACAGAGAAAGACCTTCACTTTCTACATACAAAAAACCAAAGACAAAAGCTTGGACATGAAAAGGACAACCCAGACCAACCAACAAATAGATTCACAAATACAAACAGAGAAAGACAGGAACTTAAGACATACAAACCAACAAAGACAAAAACTTGGACTAGCAAACACCAACCCACACATTCAAACAAAAAGATACAGACATAGAAACAGAGAAAAACAGGCACTTTAGACATACAAACCAACAAAGACAAACACTTGGACTTGCAAACACCAACCCAGACATACAAACAAATAGATTCAGGTATACAAACAGAGAAAGACAGGCACTTTAGACATACAAACCAACAAAGACAAACACTTGGACTTGCAAACACCAACCCATACATAAAAAAAATAGATTCAGACATACACAGAGAGAAAGACAGGCACTTTAGACATCCAAACCAACAAAGACAAACACTTGGACATGAAAAAACCAACCCAAACATACAAACAAATAGATTCAGACATACAAACAGAGAAAGACATGCACTTTAGACATGCAAACCAACAAAGACAAACACTTGGACTTGCAAACACCAACCCAGACATACAAACAAATAGATTCAGACATACAAATAGAGAAAGAGAGGCACTTTAGGCAACCAAACCAACAAAGACAAACACTTGGACATGCAAACACCAACCCAGACATACAAACAAATAGATTCAAACTTACAAAAAGAGAAAGACAAGCACTTTAGACATACAAACCAACAAAGACAAACACTTCGATTTGTAAACACCAACCCACACATACAAAAGGAGAAAGACAGACACTTTAGACATACAAACCAACAAAGAAAACACTTGGACATGCAAAAACCAACCCAAACATACAAACAAATAGATTCAGACATACAAACAGATAAAGACAGGCACTTTAGACATGCAAACCAACAAAGACAAACACTTGGACTTGCAAACACCAACCCAGACATACAAACAAATAGATTCAGACATACAAATAGAGAAAGAGAGGCATTTTAGTCATACAAACCAACAAAGACAAACACTTGGACATGCAAACACCAACCCATACATAAAAACAAATACATTCAAACATACAAAGAGAGAAAGACAGGCACTTTAGACATACAAACCAACAAAGACAATAACTTGGACTCTGAAACACATACCCAGACATACAAAAAGATAAAGACAAACAATATATAAATACAAACCAACAAAGACCAACACTAGGACTTGCAAACACCAACCCAGACAGACAAACAAATATATTCAGACATAAAAACAGAGAAAGACAGGCACCTTAGACATACGAACCAACAAAGACAAACACTTGGACTTGCAAACACCAACCCAGACATGTAAACAAATAGATTCAGACATACAAACAGAGAAAGACAGGCACTTTAGACTAACAAACCAACAAAGACAAACACTTGGACTTGCAAACACCAACCCAGACATACAAACAAATAGATTCAGACATACAAATAGAGAAAGACATGCACTTTAGACATAGAAACCAACAAAGAAAAACACTTGGACATGCAAACACCAAACAACACATACAAACAATTAGATTCAGAAATACAAACAGAGAAAAACAGGTACTTTAGACTTATAAACCAACAAAGACAAACACTTGGACTTGCAAACACTAACCCAGACATACAAACAAATAGATTCAGACATACAAATAGAGAAAGACAGGCACTTTAGGCATACAAACCAACAAAGACAAACACTTTGACATGCAAACACCAACCCAAACATACAAACAAATATATTCAAACATACAAATAGAGAAAGAAAGGCACTTTAGATATAAAAACCAACAAAGACAAAAACTTGGACTTGCAAACACCAACCCAGACATACAAAAAAATAGATTCAGACGTACAAACAGAGAAAGACAGACACTTTAGACATACAAACCAACAAAGACAAACACATGGACATGCAAACACCAACCCAGACATACAAACAAATAGTTTCAGACATATAAACAGAGAAAGACAGACACTTTAGACATACAAACCAACAAAGACAAACGCTTGGACTTGCAAAGACCAACCCAGATATACAAACAAATAGATTCAGACATACAAACAGAGAAAGACAGACACTTTAGACATACAAGCCAACAAAGACAAACACTTGGACTTGCAAACACCAACCCAGACATACAAACAAATAGATTCAGACATACAAACAGAGAAAGACAGGCACTTTAGACATACAACCCAACAATGACAATCACTTGGACTTGCAAATACCAACCCAGACATACAAACAAATAGATTCAGACATACAAACAGAGAAAGACAGGCACTTTAGACACACACACCAACAATGAAAAACACTTGGACTTGAAAACACCAACCCACACATACAAACAAATAGATTCAGACATACAAACAAAGAAAGACAGGTACTTTAGACATACAAACCAAGAAAGACAGACGCTTGGACTTGCAAACATCAACCCAGACATACACAAAAATTGACGCAAAAAAAGTTACAGGTTCAAAATGGCACTTTCAACATAAATACCGTCAAACAAAAGCAATTGGGATTTAAAGCCCTAAACCAGACACACCAACAATAGGATAAAAACCGGCCTACAGATAAAGGCAGGCCCATCATACTAAAAATACACCATTAACAAACGACTTACAAACACCAACCCAGACATACAAACAAATAGATTCAGACATACAAAAAGAGAAAGACAGGCACTTTAGAAATACAAACCAACAAAGACAAACACTTGGAATTGCAAACACCAACCCAGACATTCAAACAAACAGATTCAGACATACAAACAGAGAAAAACAGGAACTTTATACATACAAACCAACAAAGACAAACACTTGGACTTGCAAACACCAACCCAGACATACAAACAAATAGATTCAGATATACAAACAAAGAAAGATATGTAATTTATACATAAAAACCAAAAAATAAAAACCATTTGAATTGCAAGGACCAAGCCAGACATACGAACAAATAGATTCAGACATACAAAGAGAGAAAGACAATTATTATATATGTACAAACTAACAAACAAAAACACTTGGACTTGCAAACACCAACCCACACATACAAACAATTAGATTCAGACATACAAACAGAGAAAGACAGGCACTTTAGACATGCAAACCAACAAAGACAAACACTTGGACTTGCAAACACCAACCCAGACATACAAACATATAGATTCAGACATACAAATAGAGAAAGAGAGGCACTTTAGGCAACCAAACCAACAAAGACAAACACTTGGACATGCAAACACCAACCCAGACATACAAACAAATACATTCAGACATACAAATAGAGAAAGACAGGCACTTTAGACATACAAACCAACAAAGACAAACACTTAGACTTGCAAACATCCACCCAGACATTCAAACAAATATATTCAGACATACAAAAAGAGAAAGACAGTCACTTTAGACATACAATCCAACCAAGACAAACACTTGGACTTGCAAACACCAACCCAGACATACAAACAAATAGATTCAGACAGACAAATAGAGAAAGACAGACACTTTAGACATACAAACCAACAAAGACAAACACTTAGACTTGCAAACACCAACCCAGAGTTACAAACAAATATATTCAGACATACAAACAGAGAAAGACAGGCAATTTCGACATAGAAACCAACAAAGACAAACACTTGGACTTGCAAACACCAGCCCACACATACAAACAAATAGATTCAAACATACAAACAGAGAAAGACAGGCACTTTAGACATACAAACCAACAAAGACAAACACTTGGATTTGCAAACACCTACCCAGACATACAAACAAATAGATTCATATATACAAACATAGAAAGACAGTAACTTAGATATACAAACCAACAAAGACAAACATTTGGACTTGCAAACACCAACCCAGACATACAAACAAATATATTCAGACATACAAACAGAGAAAGACAGGCACCACATACATACAAACCAACAATGACAAGCATTTGGACTTGCAAACACAAACCCAGACATACAAAAAAATAGATTCATACATACAAAATGAGAAAGACAGGCACTTTAGACATACAAACCCACAATTACAAACACTTGGACTTGCAAACACCAACCCAGACATACAAATAAATAGATTCAGACATACAAACAGAGAAAGACTGGCACTTTATACATACAAACCAACAAAGACAAACACTTGGCCTTGCAAACACCAACCCAGACATTCAAACAAATAGATTCAGACATACAAATAGAGAAACCCAGGTACTCTAGACATACACACCAACAAAGACAAACACTTGGACTTGTAAACACTAGCCCACACATACAACAAGAGAAAGACAGGCACTTTAGACTTACAAACCAACAAAGACAAACGCTTGGACTTGCAAACACCATCCCAGACATACAAACAAAAAGATTCAGACATACAAACCGAGAAAGACAGGCACTTTATACATACAAACCAACAAAGACAAACACTTGGCCTTGCAAACACCAACCCAGACATACAAACAAACAGATTCAGACATACAAACAGAGAAAAACAGGTTTTTTGGACATACAAACCAACAAAGACAAACACTTGGACTTGCAAACACCAAACCAGACATACAAAAAATAGATTCAAACATACATATAGAGAAAGACAGTCACTTTAGACATACAAAACAACAAAGACAAACACTTGGACTGGCAAACACCAACTCAGTAATACAAACAAACAGATTCAGACATACAAACAGAGAAAGACTGGCACTTTATACATACAAACCAACAAAGACAAACACTTGGACTTGCAAACACCAACCCAGACATACAAACAAACAGATTCAGACATACAAGCAGGGAAAAACAGGCTTTTTAGACATACAAACAAACAAAGACAAACACTTGGACTTGAAAACACCAAACCAGACATACAAACAAATAGATTCAAACATACATATAGAGAAAGACAGGCACTTTAGACATACAAACCAACAAAGACAAACACTTGGACTTGCAAACACCAACTCAGACATACAAACAAACAGATTCAGACATACAAACAGAGAAAAACAGGCATTTTAGACATACAAACCAACAAAGACAAACACTTGGACATGCAAACACCAAACCAGACATACGAACAAATAGATTCAAACATACAAATAGAGAAAGACAGGCACTTTAGACATACAAACCAACAAAAACAAACACTTGGACTTGAAAACACAAACTCAGACATACAAACACATAGATTAAGACATACAAACAGAGAAAGACAGGTACTTTCGACATACAAACCAACAGAGACAAACACTTGGACTTGCAAACACCAACCAAGACATACAAAAAAAAGATTCAGAAATACAAACAGAGAAAGACAGGCAATTTAGACATACAAACCAACAAAGACAAACACTTGGACTTGCAAACACCAACCCTGACATACAAACAAATAGATTCAGACATTCAAACAGAGAAAGACAGGCAATTTAGACATACAAAACAAAAAATAAAAACACTTGGACTTTCAAAAAACAGTACTGACATTCAAACAAATAAATTCACACATACAAACAGAGAAAGACATGCACTTTCTACATACAAACCAACAAAGACAAAAGCTTGGACATGCAAACACCAACCCAGACATACCAAACAACAGATTGAGAGATACAAACAGAGAAAGACAGGTAGCCTACTTTAGAAATACAAACCAACCAACAAAAATAATTGGACTTGAAAACTCCAACTCATACATTCAAACAAATAGATTCAGACATACAAACAGAGAAAGACAGGCACTTTAGACATAAAAACCAACAAATACAAACACTTGTACTTGCAAACACCAACTCAGACATACAAACAAATAGATTCATGTATACAAACAGAGAAAGACAGGCACTTTAGACATACAAACCAACAAAGACAAACACTTGGACTTGCAAACACCAACCCAGACATACAAACAAATAGATTCAGACATACAAAGAGAGAAAGACAGGCACTTTAGACATACAAACCAACAAAGACAAACACTTGGACTTTCAAACACCAACCCAGACATACAAAAAAATAGTTTCAGACATACAAACAGATGAAGACGGGCAATTTAGACATAAAAACCAACAAAGACAAACACTTGGACTTGCAAACACCAAACCAGACATACAAACATATAGATTCAAACATACAAACAGAGAAAGAGAGGCATTTTAGACAACCAAACCAACAAAGACAAACACTTGGACATGCAAACACCAACCCAGACATACAAACAAATACATTCAAACATACAAATAGAGAAAGACAAGCACTTTAGACATACAAACCAACAAAGACAAACACTTGGACTTGCAAACACCAACCCAGACATTAAAACAAATATATTCACACATACAAACAGAGAAAGACAGACACTTTAGACATGCAAGCCAACCAAGACAAACACTTGGACTTGCAAACACCAACCCAGACATACAAACAAATATATTCATACATACAAATAGAGAAAGACAGACACTTTAGACATACAAACCAACAAAGACAAACACTTAGACTTGCAAACACCAACCCAGAGTTACAAACAAATATATTCAGACATACAAACAGAGAAAGACAGGCAATTTTGACATAGAAACCAACAAAGACAAACACTTGGACTTTCAAACACCAGCCCACACATACAAACAAATAGATTCATACATACAAACAGAGATAGACAGGCACTTTAGACATACAAACCAACAAAGACAAACACTTGGAATTGCAAACACCTACCCAGACATAAAAACAAATAGATTCAGATATACAAACAGAGAAAGACAGGCACTTTAGACATACAAACCAACAAAGACAAACACTTGGACTTGAAAACACCAACACAGATATACAAACAAATATTTTCAGACGTACAAACAGAGAAAGACAGGCACTTTATACATACAAACCAACAATAACAAACACTTGGACTTGCAAACACCAACCCAGACATACAAATAAATAGATTCAGACATACAAACAGAGAAAGACTGGCACTTTATACATACAAACCAACAAAGACAAACACTTGGACTTGCAAACACCAACCCAGACATACAAACAAATAGATTCAGACATACAAATAGAGAAACCCAGGTACTCTAGACATACACACCAACAAAGACAAACACTTGGACTTGTAAACACTAGCACACACATACAAAAAGAGAAAGACAGGCACTTTAGACTTACAAACCAACAAAGACAAACGCTTGGACTTGCAAACACCAGCCCAGACATTCAAACAAATAGATTCAGACATACAAACAGAGAAAGACTGTCACTTTATAAATACAAACCAACAAAGACAAACACTTGGCCTTGAAAACACCAACCCAGACATACAAAAAAATAGATTCAGACATACAAACAGAGAAAAACAGGTTTTTTTGACATACAAACCAGCAAATACAAACACTTGGACTTGCAAACACAAAACCAGACATACAAAAAAGAGATTCACTCATACATATAGAGAAAGACAGGCACTTTAGACATACAAACCAACAAAGACAAACACTTGGACTGGCAAACCCCAACACAGAGATACAAACAAACAGATTCAGACATACAAACAGAGAAAGACTGGCACTTTATACATACACACTAACAAACACAAACACTTGGACTTGCAAACAAAAACAAAGATAAAATAACAAACATAATAAGACATAAAAACCGAGATATACAGGCACTTTATACATAAAAAATAACAAAGACAAACACTTGAACATGCAAACACCAACCCAGACATACAAACAAATAGATTCAGACATACAATCAGGGAAAAACAGGCTTTTTAGACATACAAACCAACAAAGACAAACACTTGGACTTGCAAACACCAAACCAGACATACAAACAAATAGATTCAAACATACATATAGAGAAAGACAGGCACTTTAGACATACAAACCACCAAAGATAAACACTTGGACTTGCAAACACCAACGCAGACATACAAACAAATAGACTCAGACAAACAAACAGAGAAAGACAGGAATTTTAGACATACAAACCAACAAAGATCAACACTTGGACATGCATACACCAAACCAGACATACGAACAAATAGATTCAAACATACAAATAGAGAAAGACAGGCACTTTAGACATACAAACCAACAAAGACAAACACTTGGACTTGAAAACACAAACTCAGACATACAAACAAATAGATTCAGACATACAAACAGAGAAAGACAGGTACTTTCGACATACAAACCAACAGAGACAAACACTTGGACTTGCAAACACCAACCCAGACATACAAACAAAAGAATCAGACATACAAACAGAGAAAGACAGACACATTATACATACAAACCAACAAAGACAAACACTTAGACTTGCAAATACCAACACCGACATAAAAACAGCGAAAGACAGACACTGTAGACATACAAACCAACAAAGACAAATACTTGGACTTTCAAACACCAACCCACACATACAAACAAATAGATTCTGACATACAAACAGAGAATAACAGGCACTTTAGATATACAAACCAACAAAGACAAACACTTGGACTTGGAAACACCAAACCAGACATACAAACAAATAGATTCAGACATACAAACAGAGAAAGACAGTCACTTTAGACATACAAACCAACAATGACAATCACTTGGACTTGCAAACAACAACCGAAAAATACAAACAAAAAGATTCAGACATAAAAACAGCGAAACACAGACACTTAAGACATACAAACCAACAAAGACAAAAACTTGGACTTGCAAACACCAACCCAGACATACAAACATATAGATTCAGACAAACCAACAGAGAAAGACAGACACTCTAGACATACAAACCAACAAAGACAAATACTTGGACTTGCAAACACCAACCCAGACATACAAACAAAAGATTCAGACATACAAACAGAGAAAGACAGACACTTTAGACATACAAACCAACAAGGAAAAACACTTGGACTTGCAAACACCAGCCCAGACATACAAACAGAGAAAGACAGGCACTTTAGACATACAAACCAACGAAGAAAAACACTTGGACTTGCAAACACCAACCCACACATACAAACAAATAGTTTCAGATATACAAACAGAGAAAGACAGGCACTTAAGACTTTCAAACCAACAAAGACAACCACTTGGACTTGCAAACACAAGCCCAGACATACGAATAAATAGATTCAGACATACAAACAGAAAAAGACAGGCACTTTAGACACACAAACCAACAATGACAAGCACTTGGACTTGCAAATATCAACTGCAAAATACAAACAAACAGATTCAGACATACAAACAGAGAAAGACAGGCACTTTAGACATACAAACCAACAAAGACAAACACTTGGACTTGCAAACACAAACCCATACATACAAACAAATAGATTCAGACATAAAAACAGATAAATACAGGCACTTTATACATACAAACCAACAAAGACAAACACTTGGACTTGCAAACACCAACCCAGACATACAAACAAATAGATTCAGACATACAAACAGATAAATAAAGGCACTTTAGACATAGAACAACAAAGACAAACACTTGGACTTACAAAAACCAACCCAGATATACAAACAAATATATTCACACATACAAACAGAGAAAAACAGGCACTTTAGACATACAAACCAACAATGACAAGCACTTGGACTTGCAAACACCAACCGAAAAATACAAACAAACAGATTCAGACATACAAACAGAGAAAGACAGTCACTTTGGACACACAAACCAACAATGAAAAGCACTTGGACTTGCAAACACCAACCCAGACATACAAACAAATAGATTCATACATACAAAAAAAGAAAGACAGGTACTTTAGACATACAATCCAACAAAGACAAACACTTGGACTTGCAAACACCAACCCAGACTTACGAACAAATAGATTCAGACATACAAACAGAGAAAGACAGGCACTTTAGACCTACAAACCAACAACGACAAACACATGGACTTGCAAACACCAACCCAGACATACAAACAAATAGATTCAGACATACAAACAGAGAAAGACAGGCACTTTAGACCTACAAACCAACAAAAACAAACACTTGGACTTGCAAACACCATCCCATAAATACAAACAAATAGATTCAGAAATACAAACAGAGAAAGAGAGGTACTTAAGAAATACAAAACAACAAAAACAAACACTAGGACTTGCAAACAACAACCCAGACATACAAACATATAGAATCAGACATACAAACAGAGAAAAACATGCACTTTAGACATACAAACCAACAAAGACAAACACTTGGACTTGCAAACACCAACCCAGACATACAAACAAATAGATTCAGACATACAAATAGAGAAAGACAGGCACTTTAGACATACAAACAAACAAAGACAAACACTTGGACTTGCAAACATCAACCCACACATAAAAACAGAGAAAAATAAACACTTTAGACATACAAACCAACAAAGACAAACATTTGGACTTGCAAACACCAACCCAGACATACAAACAAATAGATTCAGACATACAAACTGAGAAAGAAAGACACTTTATACATAAAAACCAACAAAGACAAACACTTGGACTTGCAAACACCAACCCAGACATACAAACAAATAGATTCAGACATATAAACAGAGAAAGAAAGGCACTTTAGACATACAAACCAACAAAGACAAACACTTGGACTTGCAAACACCAACCCAGACATACAAACAAATAGATTCAGAAATACAAACAGAGAGAGAAATGCAATTTAGACATACAAACCAACAAAGACAAACACTTGGACTTGTAAACACCTACCCAGACATACAAACCAATAGATTCAAACATACAAACAGAGAAAGAAAGTCACTTTAGGCATAAAAACCAACAAAGACAAACACTTTGACTTGTAAAGACCAACCCAGACATACAAAGAAATAGATTCAGACAAACAAACCAAGAAAGACAGGCACTTTAGACATACAAACCAACAAAGACAAGGTCTTGGACTTGCAAACATCAACCCAGACATACAAAAAATAGATTCAGACATACAAACAGAGAAAGACAGGCACTTTAGACATACAAACCAACAATTACAAACACTTGGACTTACAAACACCAACCCAGACATACAAACAAAAAGATTCAGACATACAAACAAAGAAAGACAGGCAGTTTAGACAAACACACCAAAAAACACAAACATTTGGACTTGCAAAGAACAGCCCAGACATACAAAAAAATAGAATCAGACACACAAACAGGAAAAGACAGGTACTTTAGACATAAAAAACAACAAAGACAAACACTTGGACATACTAACACCAAACCAGACATACAAACAAATAGATTCAGACATACAAGCAGAGAAAAACAGGATTTTTAGACATACAAACCAACAAAGACAAACACTTGGACTTGCAAACACCAACCCAGACATACAAACAAATAGATTCATACATAGAAACAGAGAAAGACAGGCACTTTAGACATTCAAACCAACAAAGACAAGCACTTGGACTTGCAAACACCAACCCAGACATACAAACAAATAGATTCAGACATAGAAACAAAAAGATTCAGACATACAAACAGAGAAAGACAGGCATTTTAGACATACAAACCAACAAAGATAAACACTTGGACATGCATACACCAAACCAGACATACGAACAAATAGATTCAAACATACAAATAGAGAAAGACAGGCACTTTAGACATACAAACCAACAAAGACAAACACTTGGACTTGAAAACACAAACTCAGACATACAAACAAATAGATTCAGACATACAAACAGAGAAAGACAGGTACTTTAGACATACAAACCAACAAAGACAAACACTTAGACTTGCAAACACCAACCCAGACATAAAAACAAATAGATTCAGACATACAAAAAGAGAAAGACAGTCACTCTAGACATACAAACCAACAAAGAAAAATACTTGGACTTGCAAACACCAACCCAGACATACAAACAAAAGATTCAGACATACAAACAGAGAAAGACAGACACTTTAGACATACAAACCAACAAAGACAAACACTTGGACTTGCAAACACCAACCCGGACATACAAACAGAGAAAGACAGGCACTTTAGACATATAAACCAACAAGGACAAACACTTGGACTTGCAAACACCAACCCACACATACATACATATAGAGAAAGACATGCCCCTTAGATATACAAACAAACAATTAAAATTAATTGGACTTGGAAGAACCAAGCAAGATGTACAAACAAAGAGATTCGGAAATAGAAAAAGATAACGAAAGTCACTTTAGATACAAAAAACAACAAAGACAAGCATTTGGACTTCCAAACACCAACCCAAAAATACAAACAAACAGATTCTGACATACAAACAGAGAAAGACAAGCAGTATAGACATACAAACAAACAAAGACAAAAACTTGGACTTGCAAACACCAACCCACACATACAAACAAATAGATTCAGACATACAAACAGAGAAACACAGACACTCTAGACATACAAACCAACAAAGACAAATACTTGGACTTGCAAACACCAACCCAGACATACAAACAAAAGATTCAGACATGCAAACAGAGAAAGACAGGCACTTTAGATATACAAACCAACAAAGACAAATACTTGGACTTGCAAACACCAACCCAGACATACAAACAGAGAAAGACAGGCACTTTAGATATACAAACCAACAAAGACAAACACTTGGACTTGCAAACACCAATCCACACATACAAACAAATAGATTCAGACATACAAACAGAGAAAGACAGGCAATATAGACATACAAAACAACAAAGACAAACACTTGGACTTGCAAACACAAGCCCAGACATACAAACAAATAGATTCAGACATACAAACAGATAAAGACAGGCACTTTAGACATACAAACCAACAATGACAAGCACTTGGACTTGCAAACATCAACCGCAAAATACAAACAAACAGATTCAGACATACAAACAGAGAAAGACAGGCACTTTAGACATACAAACCAACAAAGACAAACACTTGGACTTGCAAACACAAACCCACAAATACAAACAAATAGATTCTGACATAAAAACAGATAAAGACAGGCACTTTAGACATACAAACCAACAAAGACAAACACTTGGACTTGCAAAAACCAACCCAGATATACAAACAAATAGATTCAGACATACAAACAGATAAAGACAGGCACTTTAGACATTCAAAACAACAAAGACAAACAGTTGGACTTGCAAACACCAACACAGACATACAAACAAATAGATTCAGACATAACAATAGAGAAAACCAGGCACCTTAGACATACAAACCAACAATGACAAGCACTTGGACTTGCAAACACCAACCGACAAATACAAACAAACAGATTCAAACATACAAACATAGAAAGACAGGCACTTTGGACACACAAACCAACAATGAAAAGCACTTGTACTTGCAAACACCAACCCAGACATCCAAACAAATAGATTCATACATACAAACAAAGAAAGACAGGTAATTTAGACATACAAACCAACAAAGACAAAACTTGGACTTACAAACACCAACCGAGACATATGAACAAATGGATTCAGATATACAAACAGAGAAAAACAGGCACTTTAGACATACAAACCAACAAAGACAAACACTTGGACTTGCAAACACCAACCCAGACATACAAACAAATACATTCAGACATACAAACAGAGAAAAACAGACACTTTAGACATACAAACCAACAAAGACAAACACTTGGACTTGGAAACACCAAGCCAGATATACAAAGAAATAGATTCAGACATACAAACAGAGAACGAAAGGCACTTTAGACATACAAACCAACACAGACAAACACTTGGACTTGCAAACACGAACCCGCACATACAAACAAATTGATTCAGACATACGAACAGAGAGAGACATGCAATTTAGACATACAAACCAACAAAGACAAACACTTGGACTTCCAAACATCAACCCACACATAAAAACAGAGAAAAACAAACACTTTAGACATACAAACCAACAAAGACAAACATTTGGACTTGCAAACACCAACCCAGACATACAAACAAATAGATTCAGACATACAAACTGAGAAAGAAAGACACTTTTGACATAAAAACCAACAAAGACAAACCCTTGGACTTGCAAACACCAACCCACACATACAAACAAATAGATTCAGATATACAAACAGAGAGAGACATGCAATTTAGACATACAAACCAACAAAGACAAACACTTGGACTTGTAAACACCTACCCAGACATACAAACCAATAGATTCAAACATACAAACAGAGAAAGACAGGCACTTTAGACATAAAAACCAACAAAGGCAAACACTTAAACTTGCAAACACCAACCCAGACATACAAAGAGATAGATTCAGACATACAAACCAAGAAAGACAGGCACTTTTGACATACAAACCAACAATGACAAGGTCTTGGACTTGCAAACAACAACCCAGACATACAAAAAACAGATTCAGACATACAAACCGAAATTGACAGGCACGTTAGAAATAAAAACCAACAAAGACAAACACTTGTACTTGCAAACACCAACCCAGACATACAAACAAATAGATTCAGACATATAAACAGAGAAAGACAGGCACTTTAGACATACAGACCAACAAAGACAAACAATTGCACTTGCAAACACCAACCCAGACAAACAAACAAATAGATTCAGACATACAAACAGAGAAAGACAGGCACTTTAGACATAAAAACCAACAAAGACAAACACTTGGACTTGCAAACACCAACCCAGACATACAAACAAACAGATTCAGACATACAAACAGGGAAAAACAGGCTTTTTAGACATACAAACCAACAAAGACAAACACTAGGACTTGCAAACACCAAACCAGACATACAAACAAATAGATTCAAACATACATATAGAGAAACACAGGCACTTTAGACATACAAACAAACAAAGACAAACACTTGGACTTGCAAACACCAAACCAGACATACAAACAAATAGATTCATACATACATAAAGAGAAAGACAGGCACTTTAGACATACAAACCAACAAAGACAAACACTTGGACTTGCAAACACCAACCCAGACATACACACAAATAGATTCAGACATAAAAACCTAGAAAGACAGGCAATTTAGACATACAAACCAACAAAGACAAACATTTGGACTTGCAAACACCAACCCAGACAAACAAACAAATAGATTCAGACATACAAACCGAGAAAGACAGGCACTTTAGACATACAAACCAACAAAGACAAACACTTGGACTTACAAACACCAACCCAGACATACAAACAAACAGATTCAGACATACAAACAGGGAAAAACAGGCTTTTTAGACATAAAAACCAACAAAGACAAGCAATTTGAATTGAAAACACCAAACCAGACATACAAACAACTAGAATAAAACATACATACATAGAAAGAAAGGCACTTTAGACATACAAACCAATAAAGACAACCACTAGGACTTGAAAACACAAAACCAGACATACAAACAAACAGATTCAGACATACAAACAGAGAAAAACAGGCATTTTAGACATACAAACCAACAAAGACAAACACTTGGACATGAAAACACCAAACCAGACATACGAACAAATAGATTCAAACATACAAACAAAGAAAGACAGTCACTTTAGACATACAAACCACCAAAGATAAACACTTGGACTTGAAAACACTAACTCAGACATACAAACAAATAGACTCAGACAAACAAACAGAGAAAGACAGGAACCTTAGACATACAAACCAACAAAGACAAACACTTAGACTTGCAAACACCAACCCAGACATAAAAACAAATATATTCAGACATACAAAAAGAGAAAGACAGACACTATAGACATACAAACAAACAAAGACAAATAATTTGACTTGCAAACACCAACCCAGACATACAAACAAAAGATTCAGACATACAAACAGAGAAAGACAGACACTTTATACATACAAACCAACAAAGACAAACACTTGGACTTGCAAATACCAACCCAGACATAAAAACAGCGAAAGACAGACACTTTAGACATACAAACCAACAAAGACAAATACTTGGACTTGCAAACACCAACCCAGACTTACAAACAAATAAATTCAGACATACAAACAGAGAAAAACATGCACTTTAGACGTACAAACCAACAAAGACAAACACTGGACTTACAAACAACAACCCAGACATACATACAAATAGATTCAGACATACAAAAAGGGAAAGACAGGCACTTTAGACACACAAACCAACAATGAAAAACACTTGGACTTGCAAACACCAACCGAAAAATACAAACAAACAGATTCAGACATACAAACAGAGAAAGACAGGCAGTTTAGACATACAAACCAACAAAGACAAACACTTGCACTTGCAAACACCAACCCACACATACAAACAAATAGATTCAGACATACAAACAGAGAAACACAGACACTCTAGACATACAAACAAACAAAGACAAATACTTGGACTTGCAAACACCAACCCAGACATACAAACAAAAGATTCAGACAAACAAACAGAGAAAGACAGACACTTTAGACATACAAACCAACAAAGACAAACACTTGGACTTGCAAACACCAACCCAGACATACAAACAGAGAAAGACAGGCACTTTAGAAATACAAACCAACAAAGACAAACACTTGGACTTGCAAACACCAACCCACACATACAAACAAATAGATTCAGACATACAAACAGAGAAAGACAGGCAATATAGACATACAAACCAACAAAGACAAACACTTGGGCTTTCAAACACCAACCCAGACATACAAACAAATAGATTCAGACATACAAACAGAAAAAGACAGGCACTTTAGACATACAAACCAACAATGACAAGCACTTGGACTTGCAAACATCAACCGAAAAATACAAACAAAAAGATTCAGACATACAAACAGAGAAAGACAGGCACTTTAGACATACAAACCAACAAAGACAAACACTTGGACTTGCAAACACAAACCCACACATACAAACAAATAGATTCTGACATAAAAACAGAGAAATACATGCACTTTACACATACAAACCAACAAAGACAAACACTTGGACTTGCAAACACCAACCCAGATATACAAACAAATAGATTCAGACATACAAACAGAGAAAGACAGGCACTTTAGACATACAAAACAACAAAGACAAACACTTGGACTTGCAAACACCAACCCAGAATTACGAACAAATAGATTCAGACATACAAAAAGAGAAAGACAGGCACTTTAGACCTACAAACCAACAACGACAAACACTTGGACTTGCAAACACCAACCCAGACATAAAAAACAATATATTAAGGCATACAAACAGAAAAAGAAAGTTACATTTTATAAACAAACCAACAAAGACAAATACTTGGATTTCTAAACACCAACTCAGATGTACTAACAACTAGAATCACACAAACAAACAGAGAAAGACAGACACTTTAGACATACAAACCAACAAAGACAAACACTTGAACTTGCAAACACCAACCCAGACATACAAACAAAAAGATTCAGACCTACCAATAGAGAAAGACAGGTACTTTAGACCTACAAACCAACAAAGAAAAACACTTGGACTTGCAAACACCAACCCAGACATGCAAACAAACAGATTCAGACATACAAACAGAGAAAGACAGGCACTTAGACATACAAACCAACAAAGACAAACACTTGGACTTGAAAACACCAGTCCAGACATACAAACAAATAGACTCAGACAAACAAACACAGAATGACAGGAACCTTAGATATACATACCAACAATGACAAACACTAGAACTTGCAAACACCAACCCAGACATACAAACAAATAGATTCACACATACAAACAGAGAAAGACAGGCACTTTAGACATACAGACAAACAAAGACAAACACTTGGACTTTCAAACATCAGCCCAGACATACAAACAAATCGATTCCGACATAAAAACCGAGATAGACAGGCACTTTTGACATGAAAACCAGCAAAGACAAGCACTTGGACTTGCAAACACCAACCGAGACCTACAAACAAATAGATTCAGACATACAAACAAAGAAAGACAGTCACTTTAGACATACAAACCAACAAAGACAAACATTTGGACTTGCAAACACCAACCCAGACAAACAAACAAATAGATTCAGACATACAAACCGAGAAAGACAGGCACTTTAGACATAAAAACCAACAAAGACAAACACTTGGACTTGCAAACACCAACCCAGACATACAAACAAACAGATTCAGACATACAAACAGGGAAAAACAGGCTTTTTAGACATACAAACCAACAAAGACAAACACTTGGACTTGCAAACACCAAACCAGACATACAAACAAATAGATTCAAACATACAAATAGAGAAAGACAGGCACTTTAGACATACAAACCAACAAAGACGAACACTTGGACTTGCAAACACCAACACAGAAATACAAAAAAACAGATTCATAAATACAATCAGTGAAAAACATTAAATTAAGAAATAAACACAAACAAAGATAAACACTTGGACTGGAATACAACAAACCAGAAATACGAACAAATACAAACTGACATAAAAACAGAGAAATGAAGGCACTTAAGACATACACACCAACAAAAACAAAAATTTGCACTTGAAAACACAAACACACACATAAAAACAAAGATATACAGACAAACGAACAGATAAACACAGACACTATAGACATACAAACCAACAAAGACAAATACTTGGACTTGCAAACACCAACCCAGACATACAAACAAAAGATTCAGACATACAAACAGAGAAAGACAGGCACTTTAGACATACAAACCAACAAAGACAAACACTTGGACATGCAAACCACAAACAGACATACAAACAGAGAAAGACAGCACTTTAGACATACAAACCAACAAAGACAAACACTTGGACTTGCAAACACCAACCCACACATACACACAAATAGATTCAGACATACAAACAGAGAAAAACAGGCATTTTAGACATACAAACCAACAAAGACAAACACTTGGACTTGCAAACACCAGCCCAGACATACAAATAAATAGATTCAGACACACAAAGAGAAAAAGGCAGGCACTTTAGACATACAAACCAACAATGACAAGCACTTGGACTTGCAAACATCAACCGAAAAATACAAACAAACAGATTCAGACATACAAACAGAGAAAGACAGGCACTTTAGACATACAAACCAACAAAGACAAAAACTTGGACTTGCAAACACCAACCCACACATACAAACAAATAGATTCAGACATACAAACAGAGAAAGACAGAACCTCTAGACATACAAACCAACAAAGACAAATACTTGGACTTGCAAACACCAACCCAGACATACAAACAAAAGATTCAGACCTACAAACAGAGAAAGACAGGCACTTTAGACATACAAACCAACAAAGACAAACACTTGGACTTGCAAACACAAACCCAGACATACAAACAGAGAAAGACAGGCACTTTAGATATACAAACCAACAAAGACAAACACTTGGACATGCAAACACCAATCCAGAAAAACAAACAAATAGATTCAGAAATACAAACAGAGAAAAACAGGCACTTTAGACATACAAACCAACAAAGACAAACACTTGGACTTGCAAACACCAGCCCAGACATACAAATAAATAGATTCAGACACACAAACAGAAAAAGACAGGCACTTTAGACATACAAACCAACAATGACAAACACTTGGACTTGCAAACATCAACCGCAAAATACAAACAAAGAGATTCAGACATACAAACAGAGAAAGACAGGCACTTTAGACATACAAATCAACAAAGACAAACACTTGGACTTGCAAACACAAACCCACACATGCAAACAAATAGATTCTGACATAAAAACAGAGAAAAACAGGCACTTTAGACATACAAACCAACAAAGACAAACACTTGGACTTGCAAACACCAACCCAGACATATAAACAAATAGATTCAGACAAACAAACAGAGAAAGACAGGTACATTAGACATACAAACCAACAAAGAAAAACACTTGGACTTGCAAAAACAAACCCACACATACAAACAAATAGATTCAGACATACAAACAGAGATAGACAGTCACTTAGATATAGAAACCAACAAAGACAAACACTTGAACTTGCAAACACCAACCCAGACATACAAACAAATAAACTCAGACATTCAAACAGAGAAAGACAAGCACTTTAGACATACAAACCAACAAAGACAAACACTTGGACTTGCAAACACCAACCCAGACTTACGAACAAATAGATTCAGACATACAAAAAGAGAAAGACAGGCACTTTAGACCTACAAACCAACAACGAAAAACACTTGGACTTGCAAACACCAACCCAGAAATACAAACAAATAGATTCAGACACACAAACAGAGAAAGACAGGCACTTAAGACATACAAAACAACAAAGACAAACACTTGGACTTGCAAACACCAACCCAGACATACAAAAATAGATTCAGACATACCAACAGAGAAAGACAGTCACTTTAGACATACAAACCAACACAGACAAACACTTGGACTTGCAAACACGAACCCGCACATACAAACAAATTGATTCAGACATACGAACAGAGAGAGACATGCACTTTATACATACAAACCAACAACGACAAACACTTGGACTTGCAAACATCAACCCACACATAAAAACAGAGAAAAACAAACACTTTAGACATACAAACCAACAAAGACAAACATTTGGACTGGCAAACACCAACACAGACATACAAACAAATATATTCAGACATACAAACTGAGAAAGACAGACACTTTATACATACAAACCAACAAAGACAAACACTTGGACTTGCAAACACCAACCCAGACATACAAACAAATAGATTCAGACATATAAACAGAGAAAAACAGGCACTTTAGACATACAAACCAACAATGACAATCACTTGGACTTGCAAACACCAACCGAAACATACAAACAAACAGATTCAGACATACAAACAGAGAAAAACAGGCACTTTAGACATACAAACCAACAATGACAAGCACTTGTAATTGAAAACACCAACCCAGACATCCAAACAAATAGATTCACACATACAAATAGAGGAAGACAGGAACTTTAGACACACAAACCAACAAAGACAAACAATTGGACTAGCAAACACCAACCCATAAATACGAACAAATATATTCATACAGACAAAAAGAGAAAGAGAGGCACATTTGAACTTAAACACAACAACGACAAACACTTGGCAGTACAAAAACACGCCCACATATACAAAAAAATATATTCAGACATACAAAAGAAGAAATACATCTACTTTAGACACACAGAGCAACAAAGAAGAAAAATTTGACTTGCAAACACCAACCCAGACATACAAACAAATAGATTCAGACATATGAACAGAGAGAGACATGCAATTTAGACATACAAACCAACAAAGACAAACACTTGGACTTCCAAACATCAACCCACACATAAAAACAGAGAAAAACAAACACTTTAGACATATAAACCAACAAAGACAAACACTTGGACTTGCAAACACCAACCCAGACATACAAACAAATAGATTCAGACATACAAACTGAGAAAGAAAGACACTTTAGACATAAAAACCAACAAAGACAAACGCTTGGACTTGCAAACACCAACCCACACATACAAACAAATAGATTCAGATATACAAACAGAGAGAGACATGCACTTTAGACATACAAACCAACAAAGACAAACACTTGGACTTGTAAACACCTACCCAGACATACAAACAAATAGATTCAAACATAGAAACAGAGAAAAACAGGCAATTTAGACATAAAAAACAACAAAGACAAACACTTGGACTTGCAAACACCAACGCAGATATACAAACAAATAGTTTCAGACATACAAACAGAGAAAGACAGAGACTTTGGACATACAAACCAACAAAAACAAACACTTGGACTTGCAAACACCAACCCAGACCTACAAACAAATAGATTCAGACATATAAACAAAGAAAGACAGGCACTTTAGACATACAAACCAACAAAGACAAACATTTGCACTTGCAAACACCAACCCAGACAAACAAACAAATAGATTCAGACATACAAACCGAGAAAGACAGGCACTTTAGACATAAAAACCAACAAAGACAAACACTTGGACTTGCAAACACCAACCCAGACATACAAACAAACAGATTCAGACATACAAACAGAGAAAAACAGGCTTTTTAGACATACAAACCAACAAAGACAAACACTTGGACTTGCAAACACCAAACCAGACATACAAACAAATAGATTCAAACATACATATAGAGACAAGACAGGCACTTTAGACATACAAACCAACAAAGACAAACACTTGGACTTGCAAACACCAACTCAGACATACAAACAAACAGATTCAGACATACAAACAGAGAAAAACAGGCATTTTAGACATACAAACCAACAAAGACAAACACTTGGACTGGAAAACACCAAACCAGACATACTAACAAATAGATTCAAACATACAAAAAGAGAAAGACAGGCACTTTAGACATACAAACCAACAAAGACAAACACTTGGACTTGAAAACACAAACTCAGACATACAAACAAATAGATTCAGACATACAAACAGAGAAAGACAGGTACTTTCGACATACAAACCAACAGAGACAAACACTTAGACTTGCAAACACCAACCCAGACATAAAAAGAAATAGATTCAGACATACAAACAGAGAAAGACAGACACTCTAGACATACAAACCAACAAAGACAAATACTTGGACTTGTAAACACCAACCCAGACATACAAACAAAAGATTCAGACATACAAACAGAGAAAGACAGACACTTTAGACATACAAACCAACAAAGACAAACACTTTGACTTGCAAACACCAACCCAGACATACAAACAGAGAAAGATAGGCACTTTAGACACACGAACCAATAACGACAAACACTTCGACTTGCAAACACCAGCACAGACATACAAAAAAATAGATTCAGACATACAAACAGAGAAAGACAGGCACTTTAGACATACAAACCAACAAAGACAAACACTTGGACTTGCAAACACCAACCCAGACATACAAACAAATAGATTCAGACATACAAACAGAGAAAGACAACCACTCTAGACATACAAACCAACAAAGACAAATACTTGGACTTGCAAACACCACTTGCAAACACCACTTGCAAACACTTGGACTTGCAAACACCAACCCAGACATACAAACAGAGAAAGACAGGCACTTTAGACATACAAACCAACAATGACAAGCACTTGGACTTGCAAACATCAACCGAAAAATACAAACAAACAGATTCAGACATACAAACAGAGAAAGACAGGCACTTTAGACATACAAACCAACAAAGACAAACACTTGGACTTGCAAACACCAACCCACACATACAAACAAATAGACTCAGACACATAAACAGAGAAAGACAACCACTCTATACATAAAAACCAACAAAGACAAATAATTGGAATTGCAAACACCAACCCATAAATACAAACAAAAAGATTCAGAAATACAAACAGATAATTACAGACACTTTAGACATACCAACCAACAAAGACAAACACTTTGTATTGCAAATACCCACCCAGACATACCAAAAGAGACATACAGGCTCTGAAAATATAAAAACCAATGACGAAAAACACTTGGACTTGCAAACACCAATCCAGACATAAAAACAAATAGATTCAGACATAAACATATAAAAATAATGTCAACTTGAACTTACAAAACAACAATAACAAAAAGTTGGGCTATCAAGCACCAACCCATATATAAAAACAAATATATTCAGACATACAAATAGAGAATAACATTAATTTTAGACACACAAACCAGCACAGACAAACACTTTTACTTGCAAACACCAACCGAAAAATACAAACAAACAGATTCAGACATACAAACAGAGAAAGACATGCACTTTAGACATACAAATCAACAAAGACAAAAACTTGGACTTGCAAACACAAACCCACACATACAAACAAATAGATTCAGACATAAAAACAGATAAACACAGGCACTTTAAAAATACAAACCAACAAAGACAAACACTTGGACTTGCAAACACCAACTCAGACATATAAACAAATAGATTCACACATACAAACAGAGAAAGACAGGTACATTAGACATAAATAAAAACAAAGACAAACACTTGGACTTGCAAACACCAACCCAGACATACAAACCAATAGATTCAAACATACAAACAGAGAAAGACAGGTAGCCTACTTTAGAAATACAAACCAACCAACAAAAACACTTGGACTTGCAAACACCAACCCAGACATACTAACAAATAGATTCAGAAATAAAAAAACACAAAGACATTTACTTTAGATCTACAAACCATCAACAACATACACTTGGACATGCAAACACCAACCCAGACATACAAACAAATAGATCCAGACATACGAACAGAGAAAGACAGACACTATAGACATTCAAACCAACCAACAAAAACACTGGGACTTGGAAACACAAAGCCATAAATACAAACAAACACTTTTAAACATACAAACAGAAAAAGACAGGCACCTTAGACACGAAAACCAACAAATACAAACACTTGGACTCGCACATACCAACCCAGACATACAAACAGAGAGAGACAGGCACTTTAGGCATAAAAACCAACAAAGACAAACACTTGGACTTGCAAACACCAACCCAGACATACAAACAAATACATTCAGAGATACAAACAGAAAAAGACAGGCACTTTAAACATACAAAACAAGAAAGACAAACACTTGGACTTGCAAACACCAGCCCACACATACAAACAAATAGATTCAGACATACAAACAGAGAAACACAGGCACTTAAGACATACAAACCAACAATGACAAGCACTTGGACTTGCAAACATCAACCTCAAAATACAAACAAACAGATTCAGACATACAAACAGAGAAAGACAGGCACTTTAGACATACAAATCAACAAAGACAAACACTTGGACTTGCAAACACAAACCCACACATACAAACAAATAGATTCTGACATAAAAACAGAGAAAAACAGGCACTTTAAACATACAAACAAACAAAGACAAACACTTGGACTTGCAAAAACCAACCCATAAATAGAAACAAACAGATTCTTACATACAAACAGAGAAAGACAGGTACTTTATATATACAAACCAACAAAGACAAACACTTGGGCTTGCAAACACAAACCCAGATATGCAAACACATATATTCAAACAAAAAAACAGAGAAAGACAGGTACTTTAGACATACAAACCAACAAAGACAAGCACTTGGACTTGCAAACACCAACCCAGAATTACGAACAAATAGATTCAGACATACAAACAGAGAAAGACAGGCACTTTAGACCTACAAACCAACAAAGACAAACACTTGGACTTGCAAACACCAACCCAGACATACAAACAAAAAGATTTACACATACCAACAGAGAAAGAGAGACACTTTAGACATACAAACCAACAAAGAAAAACACTTGGACTTGCAAACACCAACCCAGACATACAAACAAATAGATTTAGACATACAAACAGAAAAAGACAGGCACTTTAGACACACAAACCAACAAAGACAAACACTTGGACTCGCAAACACCAACACGCACATACAAACAAATAGATTCAGACATACGAACAGAGATAGACATGCAATTTAGACATACAAACAAACAAAGACAAACACTTGGACTTGCAAACATCAACCCACACATAAAAACAGAGAAAAACAAACACTTTAGACATACAAACCAACAAAGACAAACATTTGGACTGGCAAACACCAACCCAGACATACAAACAAATAGATTCAGACATACAAACTGAGAAAGAAAGACACTTTAGACATAAAAACCAACAAAGACAAACCCTTTGACTTGCAAACACCAACCCAAACATACAAACAAATAGATTCAGACATATAAACAGAGAAAGACAGTCACTTTAGACATACAAACCAACAAAGACAAACGCTTTGACTTGCAAACACAAACCCAGACATACAAACAAATAGATTCAGATATACAAACAGAGATAGAAATTCAGTTTAGACATACAAACAAACAAAGACAAACACTTGGACTTGTAAACACCTACCCAGACATACAAACCAATAGATTCAAACATAAAAACAGAGAAAGACAGTCACTTTAGACATAAAAACCAACAAAGACAAACACTTGGACTTGCAAACACCAACCCAGACATACAAAGAAATAGATTCAGACATACAAAACAAAAAAGACAGGCACTTTTGACATACAAACCAACAATGACAAGTTCTTGGACTTTCAAAAATCAACCAATACATACAAAAAATAGATTCATACATACAAACAGAGAAAGACAGGCACTTTAGACATACAAACCAACAATGACAAACACTTGGACTTGCAAACACCAACCCAGACCTACAAAAAATAGATTCAGACATACAAACAAAGAAAGACAGGCACTTTAGACATACAAACCAACATTTGGACTTGCAAACACCAACCCAGACAAACAAACAAATAGATTCAGACATACAAATAGAGAAAGACAGGCACTTTGAACCTCAGAACCAACAAACACTTGGACTTGCAAACACCAACCCAGACATACAAACAAATAGATTCAGACATACAAATAGAGAAAGACAGGCAGTTTAGACATACAAACCAACAAAGACAAACACTTGGACATGCAAACACCAATTCAGACATACAAACAAATAGATTCAAACATACAAATAGAGAAAGACAGACACTCTAGACATACAAACCAACAAAGACAATCACTTGGACTTGCAAACACCAACCCAGACATACAAACAGAGAAAGACGGACACTTTATACATACAAACCAACAAAGACAAACACTTGGACTTGCAAACACCAACCCAGACATACAAACAAATAGATTCAGATATGCAAACAGAGAAATACAGACACTTTAGACATACAAACCAACAAAGACAAACAGTTGGACTTGCAAACACCAACCCAGACATACAAAAATAGATTCGGACATACAAACAGAGAAAGAGAGGCAATTTAGACATACAAACCAACAAAGACAAACACTTGGACTTGCTAACACCAACCCAGACATACAAACAAATAGATTCAGACATTCAAACAGAGAAAGACAGGCACTTTAGACATAGAAACCAACAATGACAAGCACTTGGACTTCCAAACACCAACCCAGACATACAAACAAATAGATTCAGACACACAAACAGAGAAAGAGAGGCACATTAGACATACAAACCAACAATGACAAACACTTGGACTTGCAAACACCAACCCAGACCTACAAACAAATAGATTCAGTCATAAAATCCGAGAAAGACAGCCACCTTTGACATTCAACCCAAGGTAGACAAACACTTAGACTTTTAAACACCAACCCGCACATGCAAAAAAATTGATTCAGACATACAAATAGAGAAAGAGAAGTACTTTAGACATACAAACTAACACAGACAAACACTTGGACTTGCAAACACCAACCCACACATACACACAGAGAAAGACAGGCACTTTAGACATACAAACCAACAAATAGAAACACTTGGACTTGCAAACACCAACCCAGACATACAAACAAATATATTCAGACATACAAACAGAGAAAGACAGGCACTTTAGAACTTACAAACCAACAAAGACAAACACTTGGACTTGCAAACACCAACCCAGACCTGCAAACAAATAGATTGAGACATACAAACAGAGAAAGATAGGCACTTTAGACATACAAACCAACAAAGACTGACACGTGGACTTGGAAACACCAACCCAGACATACAAACAAATAGATTCAGACATACAAACAGAGAAAGACAGGCACTTTAGACATACAAACCAACAAAGACAAACACTTGGACTTGCAAACACCAACCCTCACATACAAACAAATAGATTCAGACATATTAACAGAGAGACGTGCAATTTAGACAAACAAACCAACAAAGACAAACACTTGGACTTGCAAACATCAACCCACACATAAAAACAGAGAAAAACAAACACTTTAGACATACAAACCAACAAAGACAAACATTTGGACTTGCAAACACCAACCCAGACATACAAACAAATAGATTCAGACATACAAACTGAGAAAGAAAGACACTTTATACATAAAAACCAACAAAGACAAACCCTTGGACTTGCAAACACCAACCCAGACATACAAACAAATAGATTCAGACATATAAACAGAGAAAGACAGTCACTTTAGACATACAAACCAACAAACACAAACGCTTGGACTTGCAAACACCAACCCACACATACAAACAAATAGATTCAGATATACAAACAGAGATAGACATGCAGTTTAGACATACAAACCAACAAAGACAAACACTTGGACTTGTAAACACCTACCCAGACATACAAACCAATAGATTCAAACATACAAACAGAGAAAGACAGGCACTTTAGACATAAAAACCAACAAAGACAAACACTTGGACTTGCAAACACCAACCCAGACATACAAAGAAATAGATTCAGACATACAAACCAAGAAAGACAGGCACTTTAGACATACAAACCAACAATGACAAGGTCTTGGACTTGCAAACATCAACCCAGACATACAAAAAATAGATTCAGACATACAAACAGAGAATGACAGGCACTTTAGACATACAAACCAACAATGACAAACACTTGGACTTGCAAACACCAACCCAGACCTACAAAAAATAGATTCAGACATACAAACAAAGAAAGACAGGCACTTTAGACATGCAAACCAACAAAAACAAACACTTGGACATGCAAACATCAACCCAGACATACAAACAAATAGATTCAAACATACAAATAGAGAAAGATAGGCACTTTAGACATACAAACCAACAAACACAAACACATTGACTTGCAAACACCAACCCAGACATACAAACAAATAGATTCAGACTTACAAACAGAGAAAGACAGACACTTTAGACATACAAACCAACAAAGACAAACACATAGACATGCAAACACCAACCCAGACATACAAACAAATAGATTCAGACATATAAACAGAGAAAGACAGACACTTTAGACATAAAAACCAACAAACACAAACGCTTGGACTTGCAAACACCAACCCAGATATACAAACAAATAGATTCAGACATACAAACAGAGAAATACAGGCACTTTAGAGATACAAACCAACAAAGACAAACACTTGGACTTGCAAACACCAACCCAGACATACAAACAAATAGATTAAGACATACAAACAGAGAAAGACAGGCACTTTAGAACTTACAAACCAACAAAGACAAACACTTGGACTTGCAAACACCAACCCAGACCTTCAAACAAATAGATTGAGACATACAAACAGAGAAAGATAGGCACTTTAGACATACAAACCAACAAAGACTGACACGTGGACTTGCAAACACCAACCCAGACATACAAACAAATAGATTCAGACATACAAACAGAGAAAGACAGGCAATTTAGACATACAAACCAACAAAGACAAACACTTGGACTTGCAAACACCAACCCGCACATACAAACAAATAGATTCAGACATATGAACAGAGAGACGTGCAATTTAGACAAACAAACCAACAAAGACAAACACTTGGACTTGCAAACATCAACCCACACATAAAAACAGAGAAAAACAAACACTTTAGACATACAAACCAACAAAGACAAACATTTGGACTGGCAAACACCAACCCAGACATACAAACAAATAGATTCAGACATACAAACTGAGAAAGAAAGACACTTTAGACATAAAAACCAACAAAGACAAACACTTGGACTTGCAAACACCAACCTAGAAATACAAACAAATAGAGTCAGACATATAAACAGAGAAAGAAAGGCACTTTAGACATACAAATCAACAAAGACAAACACTTGGACTTTCAAACACCAACCCACACATACAAACAAATAGATTCAGACATACAAACAGAGAGAGACATGCAATTTAGACATACAAACCAACAAAGACAAACACTTGGACTTGTAAACACCTACCCAGACATACAAACAAATAGATTCATACATACAAACAGAGAAAGACAGTCACTTTAGACATAAAAACCAACAAAGACAAACACTTGGACTTGCAAACACCAACCCAGACATACAAAGAAATAGATTCAGACATACAAACCAAGAAAGACAGGCACTTTAGACATACAAACCAACAATGACAAGGTCTTGGACTTGCAAACATCAACCCAGACATACAAAAAATAGATTCAGACATACAAACAGAGAAAGACAGGCACTTTAGACATACAAACCAACAATGACAAACACTTGGACTTGCAAACACCAACCCAGACCTACAAAAAATAGATTCAGACATACAAACAAAGAAAGACAGGCACTTTAGACATGCAAACCAACAAATACAAACACTTGGACATGCAAACATCAACCCAGACATACAAACAAATAGATTCATACATACAAATAGAGAAAGATAGGCACTTTAGACATACAAACCAACAAACACAAACACATGGACTTGCAAACACCAACCCAGACATACAAACAAATAGATTCAGACTTACAAAAAGAGAAAGACAGACACTTTAGACATACAAACCAACAAAGACAAACACATAGACATGCAAACACCAACCCAGACATACAAACAAATAGATTCAGACATACAAACAGAGAAAGACAGACACTTTAGACATACAAACCAACAAAAACAAACACTTGGACTTGCAAACACCAACACAGATATACAAACAAATAGATTCAGACATACAAACAGAGAAATACAGGCACTTTAGACATACAAACCAACAAAGACAAACACTCGGACTTGCAAACACCAACCCATACATACAAACAAATAGATTCAGACATACAAAAAGAGAAAGACAGGCACTTTAGACATACAAACCAACAAAGACAAAGGACTTGCAAACACCAACCCAGACATACAAACAAATAGATTCAGACATACAAAAAGAGAAAGACAGGCACTTTAGACATACAAACCAACAAAGACAAACACTTGGACTTGCAAACACCAATCCAGACATTCTAACAAACAGATTGAGACATACAATCAGAGAAAAACAGGCACTTTAGACATGCAAACCAACAAAGACAAACACTTGGACTTGCAAACACCAACCAAGACATGCAAACAAATAGATTCAGACATACAAACAGAGAAAGACAGGCACTTTAGACATACAAACCAACAAAGACAAACACTTGGACTTGCAAACACCAACCCAGACATACAAACAAATAGATTCAGGCATACAAACAGAGAAAGACAGGCACTTTAGACACACAAACCAACATAGAAAAACACTTGGACTTGCAAACACCAACCCAGACATACAAACAAATAGATTCTGACATACAAAGAGAGAAAGACAGGCACTTTAGACATACAAACCAACAAAGACAAACACTTGGACATGCAAACACCAACCCAAGCATACAAACAAATAGATTCAGACATACAAACAGATAAAGACAGGTACTTTAGACTTGCAAAATAACAAAGACAAACACTTGGACTTGCAAACAACAACCCAGACACACAAAAAAATAGATTCAGACATACAAATAGAGAAAGAGAGGCACTTTAGACATACAAACCAACAAAGACAAACACTTGGACACGCAAACACCAATCCAGACATACAAACAAATAGAGTCAAACATACAAATAGAGAAAGACATGCACTTTAGACATACAAACAAACAAAGACAAACACTTGGACTTGCAAACACCAACCCAGAAATTCAAACAGATAGATTCAGACATATAAACAGAGAAAGACAGACACTTTAGACATACAAGCCAACAAAGACAAACACTTGGACTTGCAAACACGAACCCAGACATACAAAAAAATAGATTTAGATATACAAACAGAGAAAGACAGGCACTTTAGACATAGAAACCAACAAAGACAAACACTTGGACTTGCAAACACAAACCCAGACATACAAACAAATAGATTCAAACATACAAACAGAGAAAGACAGGCACTTTAGACATACAAACCAACAAAGATAAACACTTGGACTTTCAAACACCAACCCAGACATAAAAACAAATAGATTCAGACATACAAACAGAGAAAGACAGGCACTTTAGACATACAAACCAACAAAGACAAACACTTGGACTTGCAAACATCAACCCAGACATACAAACAAATAGATTCAGACATACAAACAGAGAATAACAGGCGCTTTAGACATACAAACCAACAATGACAAGCACTTGGACTTGCAAACACTAACCCAGACATACAAACAAATAGATTCACCCATACAAACAGAGAAAGACAGGCACTTTAGACATACAAACCAACAATGACAAACACTTGGACTTGCAAACACCAACCCAGACATACAAACAAATAGATTCAGACATACAAACAGAAAAAGACAGGCACTTTATACATGCAAACCAACAAAGCCAAAAACTTGGACTTGCAAACACCAACCTAGACATACAAACAAATAGATTCAGACATACAAATGGAGAAAGACAGGCACTTTAGACATACAAATCAACAAAGACAAACACTTGGACTTGCAAACACAAACCCACACATACAAACAGAGAAAGACAGACACTTTAGACATACAAACCAACAAAGACAAACACTTGGACTTGCAAACACCAGCTCTGACAAGCAAACAAACAGATTCAAACAGAGAAACAGAAAAAGACAGACACTTTAGACATAGAAACCAACAAATACAAACACTTGGACTTGCAAACAGCAACTCAGATATACAAACAACTAGATTCAGACATACAAACCAAGAAGGATAGGCACTTTAGACATACAAACCAACAAAGATAAACACTTGGACTTGCAATCACCAACCCCGACATACAAACAAATAGATTCAGACATACAAACAGAGAAAAACAAGGTTTTTAGACATACAAACCAACAAAGACAAACAGTTGGACTTGCAAACACCAAACCAGACATACAAACAAATAGATTCAAACATACAAATAGAGAAAGACAGGCACTTTAGACATACAAACCAACAAAGACAAACACTTGGACTTGCAAACACCAACCCAGACATACAAACAAACTGATTCAGACATACAAACAGAGAAAAACAGGCATTTTAGACATACAAGCCAACAAAGACAAACACTTGGACATGCAAACACCAAACCAGACATACACACAAATAGATTCAAACATACAAATAGACAAAGACAGGCACTTTAGACATACAAACCAACAATGACAAACACTTGGACTTGAAAACACAAACTCAGACATACAAACAAATAGATTCAGAATTACAAACAGAGAAAGAAAGGTACTTTAGACATACAAACCAACAGAGACAAGCACTTGGACTTGCAAACACCAACCCAGACATACAAGCAAATAGATTCAGACATACAAACAGAGAAAGACAGGCACTTTAGACATACAAAACAACAAAGACAAACACTTGGACTTGCAAATACAAACCCATACATACAAATAGAGACAGACATGAACTTTACAAATACAAACCAACAAAGACAAACACTTGGACTTGCAAATACCAACCCACACACACAAACAAATAGATTCAGACATACAAACAGAGGAAGACAGGCACTTTAGACATACAAACAAACAAAGACAAACACTTGAAATTGCAAACACCAACCCAGACATACAAACAAATAGATTCAGACATACAAACAGAGAAAGACAAGAATATTAGACAAGCAAAACAACAAAGACAAACACTTGGACTTGAAAACACCAACCCAGACATACAAACAAATAGAATTCAACATACAAACAGAGAAAGACAGGCACTTTAGACCTACAAACCAACAAAGACAAACACTTGGACTTGCAAACACCAACCCAGACATACAAACAAAAAGATTCACACATACCAACAGAGAAAGACAGATACTTTAGACATACAATCCAACAAAGACAAACACTTGGACTTGCAAATACCAACCCAGACTTACGAACAAATAGATTCAGACATACAAACAGAGAAAGACAGGCACTTTAGACCTAAAAACCAACAAAGACAAACACTTGGACTTGCAAACACCAACCCAGACATACAAACAAATAGATTCAGACATACAAACAGAGAAAGACAGGCACTTTAGACATACAAACCAAGATAGACAGACGCTTGGACTTGCAAACACCAACCCCGACATACAAACAAATTGATTCAGACATACAAATAGAGAAAGACAAGCACTTTAGACATACAAACCAACAAAGACAAACACTTGGACTTGCAAATACCAACCCATACATACAAACAGAGAAAAAAAAACACTTTTCACATACAAACCAACAAAGACAAAACACTTGGACTTGCAAACACCAACTCAGACATACAAACAAACAGATTCAGACATACAAACAGAGAAAGACAGGCACTTTAGATATACAAACCAACAAAGACAAACACTTGGACTTGCAAACACCAACCCAGACATACAAACAAATAGACTCAAACATACAAATAGACAAAGACAGGCACTTTAGACATACAAACCAACAATGACAAACACTTGGACTTGAAAACACAAACTCAGACATACAAACAAATAGATTCAGACATACAAACAGAGAAAGAAAGGTACTTTAGACATACAAACCAAAAGAGACAAGTACTTGGACTTGCAAACACCAACCCAGACATACAAACAAATATATTCAGACATACAAACAGAGAAAGACAGACACTCTAGACATACAAACCAACAAAGACAAATACTTGGACTTGCAAACACGAACCTAGACATACAAAAAAAAAGATTCAGACATACAAACAGAGAAAGACAGACACTTTAGACATACAAACCAACAAAGACAAACACTTGGACTTGCAAATACCAACCCAGACATACAAACAGAGAAAGACCGGCACTTTAGACATACAAACCAACAAAGACAAACACTTGGACTTGCAAACACCAGCCCACACATACAAACAAATAGATTCAGACATACAAACAGAGAAAAACATGCACTCTAGACATACGAACCAACAAAAACAAAAACTTGGACTTACAAAAACCAACCCAGATATACCAACAATTAGATTCAGAAATACAAACAGAGAAAGACAGGCATTTTAAACATAAAAACCAACAAAGAAAAACACTTGGACTTGCAAAACATAGTTCAGACTTACGAACAAAGATATTCAGACATACAGAGAAAGAGAGAAAGAACAGAGAAAGACAGGCACTTTAGACATACAAACCAACAATGACAAGCACTTGGACTTGCAAACACCAACCGAAAAATACAAACAAAAAGATTCAGACATACAAACAGAGAAAGACAGGCACTTTAGACATACAAACCAACAATGACAAACACCTGGACTTGCAAACAACAACCCATACATACAAACAAATAGATTCAGACATACAAACAGAGAAAGACATATACTTTAGACATACAATCCAACAAAGACAAACACTTTGACTTGCAAATACCAACCCAGACTTACGAACAAATAGATTCAGACATACAAGCAAAGAAGGACACGAACTTTGGACATACAAAACAACAACGACGAAAGTTTGAACTTAGAAACAACAAACCCGACATACAAACAAAATGATCCAGAAAATGAAATACGGAAAGACAGGAACAATATAGCTGCTAACCAACGAAAAAAAACACTTGAACTTTCAAACACCAACCCACACATACAAAAAAATAGATTCAGACATACACATATAGAAAGACAGGTACTTTAGACCTACAAACCAACAAAGACAAACACTTGGACTTGCAAACACCAACCCATACATACAAACAGAGAAAAAAAAACACTTTTCACATACAAACCACCAAAGACAAACATTTGGACTTGCAAACACCAACCCAGACATACAAAAAAATTGATTCAGACATACAAACAGAGAAAGACAGGCACTTTAGACACACAAACCAACAAAGACAAACACTTGGACTTGCAAACCCCAACCCAGACATTCAAACAAATTGATTCAGACATACACATAGAGAAAGACAGGCACTTTAGACATACAAACCAACAAAGACAGACACTTGGAATTGCAAACACCAACCCATACATACAAACAGAGAAAAACAAACACTTTTCACATACAAACCAACAAATACAAACATTTGGACTTGCAAACACCAACCCAGACATACAAACAAATTGATTCAGACATACAAACAGAGAAAGAAAGGCACTTTAGACACACAAACCAACAGAGACAAACACTTGGACTTGCAAACGCCAATCCAGATAAACAAACAAATAGATTCAGACATAAAAATAGAGAAAGACAGGCACTGAACATGCGAACCAACAAAGACAAACACTTGGACTTGCAAACACCAACCCAGACATACAAACGAATAGATTCAGACATACAAATAGAGAAAGACAGGCACTTTAGACATACAAACCAACAAAGACAAACACTTGGACTTGCAAACACCAACCCAGACATACAAACAAATAGATTCAAACATATAAATAGAGAAAAACAGGCACTTTAGACATACAAACCAACAAAGACAATCACTGAGACTTGCAAACACCAACCTAGACATACAAACAAATGGATTCAGACATACAAAAAAAGAAAGACAGACACTTTATACATACAAACCAACAAAGACAGACACTTGGACTTGTAAACACCAACCCAGACATACTAACAAATAGATTCAGACATGCAAACAGAGAAATACAGACACTTTAGACATACAAACAAACAAAGACAAACAGTTGGACTTGCAAACACCAACCCAGACATACAAAAATAGATTCGGAAATACAAAAAGAGACAGATAGGCAATTTATACATACAAACCAACAAAGACAAACACTTGGACTTGCTAACACCAACCCAGATATACAAACAAATAGATTCAGACATTCAAACAGAGAAAGACAGGCACTTTAGACATAGAAACCAACAATGACAAGCACTTGGACTTGCGAACACCTACCAAGACATACAAACAAATAAATTCAGACATACAAACAGAGAAAGACAGGCACTTTAGACATCCAAACAAACAAAGACAAACACTTGGACTTGCAAACACCAGCCCAGACATACAAACAAATAGATTCAGACATACAAACAGAGAAAGACAGGCACTTTAGACATACAAACCAACAATGACAAACACTTGAAAGACAGGCACTTTAGACATACAAACTAACACAGACAAACACTTGGACTTGCAAACACCAACCCACACATACAAACAGAGAAAGACAGGCACTTTAGACATACAAACCAACAAAGACAAACACTTGGACTTGCAAACACCAACCCAGACATACAAACAAATAAATTCAGACATACAAACAGAGAAAGACAGGCATTTTAGACATACAAACCAACAAAGACAAACACTTGGACATGCAAACACCAAACCAGACATACAAACAAATAGATTCAAACATACAAACAGACAAAGACAGGCACTTTAGACATACAAACCAACAATGACAAACACTTGGACTTGAAAACACAAACTCAGACATACAAACAAATAGATTCAGACATACAAACAGAGAAAGAAAGGTACTTTAGACATACAAACCAACATAGACAATCACTTGGACTTGCAAACACCAACCCAGACATACAAAAAAATAGATTCAGACAGACAAATAGAGAAAGACAGACACTCTAGATATACAAACCAACAAAGACAAATACTTGGACTTGCAAACATGAACCCAGACATACAAACAAAAGATTCAGACATACAAACAGAGAAAGAAAGACATTTTAGACATACAAACCAACAAAGACAAACACTTGGACTTGCAAATACCAACCCAGACCTACAAACAGAGAAAGACAGGCACTTTAGACATACAAACCAACAAAGACAAACACTTGGACTTGCAAACACCAGCCCACACATACACACAAACAGATTCAGACATAAAAACAGATAAATAAAGGAACAATGGAAATACAAAACAACAAAGACAAACACTTGGACATACAAACACCAACCCAGACATACAAACAATTAGATTCAGAGAAACAAGCAGAGAAAGATATGCACTTAAGACATAAAAAATAACAAAGACAAACACTTGGACTTGCAAACACCAACCCAGACATACAAACAAATATATTCAGACATACAAACAGAGAAAGACAGGCACTTTAGACATACAAACCAACAACGACAAGCACCTGGACTTGCAAACACCAACCGAAAAATACAAACAAACAGATTCAGACATACAAACAGAGTCAGACAGGCACTTTAGACATACAAACCAACAATGACAAACACCTGGACTTGCAAACATCAACCCACACATACAAAAAAATAGATTCAGACATACAAACAGAGAAAGACATATACTTTAGACATGCAATCCAACAAAGACAAACACTTGGACTTGCAAATACCAACCCAGACTTACGAACAAATAGATTCAGACATACAAACAGAGAAAGACAGGCACTATAGACCTACAAACCAACAACGACAAACACTTGGACTTGCAAACACCAACCCACACATACAAACAAATAGATACAGACAAACAAACAGAGAAAGACATGCACTTTAGACATACAAACCAACAAAGACAAACACTTGGACTTGCAAACCCCAACCCAGACATTCAAATAAATTGATTCAGACATACAAATAGAGAAAGACAGGCACTTTAGACATACAAACCAACAAAGACATACACTTGGACTTGCAAACACCAACCCATACATACAAACAGAGAAAAACAAACACTTTTCACATACAAACCAACAAAAACAAACATTTGGACTTGCAAACAAAAACCCAGACACACAAACAAATTGATTCAGACATACAAACAGAGAAAGAAAGGCACTTTAGACATACAAACCAACAGAGACAAACACTTGGACTTGCAAACACCAACCCACACATACAAACAAATAGATTGAGATATACAAACAGAGAGAGACATGCAATTTAGAGATACAAACCAACAAAGACAAACACTTGGACTTGCAAACACCTACCCAGACATACAAACCAATAGATTCAAACATACAAACAGAGAAAGACAGGCACTTTAGACATAAAACAAATAAAGACAAACACTTGGACTTGCAAACACCAACCCAGACCTACAAACAAATAGATTCAGACATACAAACAAAGAAAGACAGGCACTTTAGACATACAAACCAACAATGACAAGGTCTTGGACTTGCAAATACCAACCCAGACATACAAAAAAATAGATTCAAACATACAAACAGAGAAAGACAGGCACTTTAGACATTCAAACCAACAATGACGAACACTTGGACTTGCAAACAACAACCCAGACCTACAAACAAATAGATTCAGACATACAAACAAAGAAAGACAGGCACTTTAGACTTACAAACCAACAAAGACAAACATTTGGACTTGCAAACACCAACCCAGACAAACAAACAAATAGATTCAGACATAAAAATAGAGAAAGACAGGCACTGAACATACAAACCAACAAAGAAACACTTGGACTTACAAGGACCAACCCAGACATACAAACAAATAGATTCAGACATACAAACAGAGAAAGACAGGCATTTTAGACATACAAACCAACAAAGACAAACACTTGGACTTGCAAACACCAACCCAGACATACAAGCAAATAGATTCAAACATACAAATAGAGAAAGATAGGAACTTTAGACATACAAACCAACAAAGACAAACACTTGGACTTGCAAACCCCAACCCAGACATTCAAACAAATTGATTCAGACATACAAACAGAGAAAGACAGACACTTTAGACATACAAACCAACAAAGACAAACACTTGGATTTGCAAACACCAACCCAGACATACAAACAGAGACAAAAAAACACTTTTCACATACAAACCAACAAAAACAAACATTTGGACTTGCAAACAAAAACCCAGACATACAAACAAATTGATTCAGACATACAAACAGAGAAAGAAAGGCACTTTAGACGTACAAACCAACAGAGACAAACACTTGGACTTGCAAACACCAACCCACACATACAAACAAATAGATTGAGATATACAAACAGAGAGAGACATGCACTTTAGAGATACAAACCAACAAAGACAAACACTTGGACTTGCAAACACCTACCCAGACATACAAACCAATAGATTCAAACATACAAACAGAGAAAGACAGGCAATTTAGACATAAAACAAATAAAGACAAACACTTGGACTTGCAAACACCAACCCACACATACAAACAAATAGATTCAGACATACAAACAAAGAAAGACAGGCACTTTAGACATACAAACCAACAATGACAAGGTCTTGGACTTGCAAATACCAACCCAGACATACAAAAAAATAGATTCAAACATACAAACAGAGAAAGACAGGCACTTCAGACATACAAACCAACAATGACGAACACTTGGACTTGCAAACACCAACCCAGACCTACAAACAAATAGATTCAGACATACAAACAAAGAAAGACAGGCACTTTAGACTTACAAACCAACAAAGACAAACATTTGGACTTGCAAACACCAACCCAGACAAACAAACAAATAGATTCAGACATAAAAATAGAGAAAGACAGGCACTGAACATACGAACCAACAAAGACAAACACTTGGACTTACAAACACCAACCCAGACATACAAACAAATAGATTCAGACATACAAACAGAGAAAGACAGTCACTTTAGACATACAAACCAACAATGACAAACACTTTGACATGCAAACACCAACCCAGACATACAAGCAAATAGATTCAAACATACAAATAGAGAAAGATAGGAACTTTAGACATACAAACAAACAAAGACAAACACTAGGACTTGCAAACCCCAACCCAGACTTACAAACAAATAGATTCAGACATACAAATAGAGAAAGACAGGCACTTTAGACATACAAACTAACACAGACAAACACTTGGACTTGCAAACACCAACCCACACATACACACGGAGAAAGACAGGCACTTTAGACATACAAACCAACAAATAGAAACACTTGGACTTGCAAACACCAACCCAGACATACAAACAAATAGATTCACACATACAAACAGAGAAAGACAGGCACTTTAGTACTTACAAACCAACAAATACAAACACTTGGACTTGCAAACACCAACCCAGAGATGCAAACAAATAAATTCAGACATACAAACAGAGAAAGATAGGCACTTTAGACATACAAACCAACAAAGACAAACACTTGGACTTGCAAACACCAACCCAGACATACAAACAAATAAATTCAGACTTCCAAACATAGAAAGACAGGCACATTAGACCTACAAACCAACAAAAAAAAACACTTGGACTTGCAAACACAAGCACAGACATACAAACAAATATATTCAGACTTACAAATAGAGAAAGACAGGCACTTTAGACATACAAACCAACAAAGAAAACCTATTGGACATGCAAACACCAACCATACAAACAAACAAATAAATTCAGACATACAAACAGATAAAGACAGGCACTTTAGACATACAAACCAACAAAGACCAACACTTGGACTTGCAAACACCAACCCAGACATACAAAAAAATAGATTCAGACATAAAAATAGATAAAGACATGAACTTTAGACATACATACAAACAAAGACAAACACTTGGACTTGCAAACACCAACCCAGACATACAAGCAAATAGATTCAAACATACAAATAGAGAAAGATAGGCACTTTAGACCTACAAAACAACAAAGACAAACACATGGACTTGCAAACACCAACCCAGACATACAAACAAATAGATTCAGACTTACAAACAGAGAAAGACAAACACTTTAGACATACAAACCAACAAAGACAAAAACATTGACATACAAACACCAACCCAAACATACAAACAAATAGATTCAGACATATAAACAGAAAAAGACAGACACTTTAGACATACAAACCAACAAAGACAAACGCTTGGACTTGCAAACACCAACCCAGACATACAAATAAATAGATTCAGACATACAAACAGAGAAAAACAGGCACTTTAGACATACAAACCAACAAAGACAAACACTCGGACTTGAAAACACCAACCCAGACATACAAACAAATATATTCAGACATACAAACAGAGAAAGACAGGCACTTTAGACATACAAACCAACAAAGACAATCACTTGGAATTGCAAACACCAACCCAGAAATACAAACAAATAGATTCATAAATACAAACAAAGAAAGACAGGTACTTTAGACATAAAAACCAACAATGACAACCACTTTGAATTGCAAACACCAACCCAGACATACAAACAAATAGATTCAGACATACAAACAGAGAAAGACAGGCACTTTAGACATACAAACCAACAAAGACAAACACTTAGACTTGCAAACACCAGCCCAGAAATACAAAAAAATGTATTCAGACATACAAACAGACAAAGACAGGCACTTTAGACATACAAACCAACAAAGAAAAACACTTGGACTTTCAAACACCAACCCAGACAAACAAAAAAATAGATTCAGACATACAAACAGAGAAAGACAGGCACTATATACATACAAACAAACAAAGACAAAGGACTTGCAAACACCAACCCAGACATACAAACAAATATATTAAGACATACAAATAGAGAAAGACATGCACTTTAGACATACAAACCAACAAAGACAAACACTTTGACATGCAAACACCAACCCAGACATACAATCAAATAGATTCAAACATACAAAGAGAGAAAGATAGGTACTTTAGTCATACAAAACAACAAACACAAACACATGGACTTGCAAACACCAACCCAGACATACAAACAAATAGATTCAGACGTACAAACAGAGAAAGACATACACTTTAGACATACAAACCAACAAAGACAAACACATAGACATGCAAACACCAACCCAGACATACAAACAAATAGATTCAGACATAGAAACAGAGAAAGACAGGCACTTTAGACACACAAACCAACAAAGACAAACTCTTGGACTTGCAAACACCAACCCAGACATACACACAAATACATTCAGACATACAAACAGAGAAAAACAGGCACTTTAGACATACAAACCAACAAAGACAAACACTCGGACTTGAAAACACCAAGCCAGACATACAAACAAATAGATTCAGACAAACAAACAGAGAAAGACAGGCACTTTAGACATACAAACCAACAATGACAAGCACTTGGAATTGCAAACACCAACCCACACATACAAACAAATATATTCAGATATACAAACAGAGAAAGACAGGCACTTTAGACATACAAACCAACAATAACAAACACTTGGACGTGAAAACACAAACCCAGACATACAAACAAATAGATTCAGACATACAAACAGAGAAAGACAGGCACTTTAGACATACAAACCAACAAAGACAAACACTTTGACTTGCAAACACCAACCCAGACATTCAAAAAAATAGATTCACACATATCAACAGAGAAAGGCAGGTACTTTAGACCTACAAACCAACAAAGACAAACTCTTGGACGTGCAAATACCAGCCTAGACATACAAACAAATAGATTCAGACATACAAAAAGAGACATACAGGCACTTTAGACATACAAACAAACAAAGACAAAGGACTTGCAAACACCAACCCTGACATACAAGCGAATAGATTCAGACATACAAAAAGAGAAAGACAGGCACTTTAGACATACAAACCAACAAAGACAAACACTTGGACTTGCAAACACCAACCCAGACATTCAAACAAATAGATTAAGACATACAATCAGAGAAATACAGGCACTTTAGACATGCAAACCAACAAAGACAAACACTTGGACTTGCAAACACCAACCAAGACATGCAAACAAATAGATTCAGACATACAAACAGAGAAAGACAGCCACTTTAGACATTTAAATCAACACAGACAAACACTTGGACGGGCAAACACCAACCCAGAAATAAAAACAAATAGATACAGAGATACAAAGAGAGAAAGACAGGCACTTTAGACATACAAACCAACAAAGACAAACACTTGGAGATGCAAACACCAACCCAAGCATACAAACAAATAGATTCAGACATACAAACAGATAAAGACAGGTAATTTAGACATGCAAACCAACAAAGACAAACACTTGGACTTTCAAACACCAACCCAGACATACAAAAAAATAGATTCAGATATACAAATAGAGAAAGAGAGGCACTTTAGACATACAAACCAACAAAGACAAACACTTGGACATGCAAACACCAACCCAGACATACAAGCAAATAGAGTCAAACATAGAAACAGAGAAAGACAGGCACTTTAGACTTACAAACAAACAAAGACAACCACTTGGACTTGCAAACACCAGCCCACACATACAAACAAATAGATTCAAACATACAAATAGAAAAAAAAAGGCACTTTAGACATACAAACCAACAAAAACAATCACTGAAACTTGCAAACACCAACCCAGACATACAAACAAATGGATTCAGACATACAAAAAGAGAAAGGCATACACTTTATACATACAAACCAACAAAGACAAACACTTGGACTTGTAAACACCAACCCAGACATACTAACAAATAGATTCAGACATGCAAACAGAGAAATACAGACACTTTAGACATACAAACCAACAAAGACAAACAGTTTGACTTGCAAACACCAACCCAGACATACAAAAATAGATTCGGACATACAAACAGAGAAAGCTAGGCAATTTAGACATACAAACCAACAAAGACAAACACTTGGACTTGCTAACACCAACCCAGACATACAAACAAATAGATTCAGACATACAAAAAGAGAAAGACAGACACTTTAGACATACAAACCAACAAAGACAAACACTTGGACTTGCGAACACCTACCTAGACATACAAACAAATAAATTCAGACATACAAACAGAGAAAGACAGGCACTTTAGACATGCAAACAAACAAAGACAAAGACTTGGACTTGCAAACACCAGCCCAGACATACAAACAAATAGATTCGGCCATACAAACAGAGAAAGATATGCACTTTAGACATACAAACCAACAATGACAAACACTTGGACTTGCAAACACCAACCCAGATATACAAACAAATAGATTCAGACATACAAACAGAGAAAGACAGGCACTTTAGACATACAAACCAACAATAACAATCACTTTGAATTGCAAACACCAACCAAGACATACAAACAAATAGATTCAGACATACAAACAGAGAAAGACAGGCACTTTAGACATACAAACCAACAATGACAAACACTTGAAAGACAGGCACTTTAGACATACAAACTAACACAGACAAACACTTGGACTTGCAAACACCAACCCACACATACAAACAGAGAAAGACAGGCACTTTAGACATACAAACCAACAAAGACAAACACTTGGACTTGCAAACACCAACCCAGACATACAAACAAACAGATTCAGACATACAAGCAGAGAAAAACAGGCATTTTAGACATACAAACCAACAAAGACAAACACTTGGACATGCAAACACCAAACCAGACATACAAACAAATAGATTCAAACATACAAATAGACAAAGACAGGCACTTTAGACATACAAACCAACAATGACAAACACTTGGACTTGAAAACACAAACTCAGACATACAAACAAATAGATTCAGACATACAAACAGAGAAAGAAAGGTACTTTAGACATACAAACCAACAGAGACAAGCACTTGGACTTGCAAACACCAACCCAGACATACAAACAAATATATTCAGACATACAAACAGAGAAAGACAGACACTCTAGACATAAAAACAAACAAAGACAAATACTTGGACTTGCAAACATGAACCTAGACATACAAACAAAAGATTCAGACATACAAACAGAGAAAGACAGACACTTTAGACATACAAACCAACAAAGACAAACACTTGGACTTGCAAATACCAACCCAGACCTACAAATAGAGAAAGACAGGCACTTTAGACATACAAACCAACAAAGACAAACACTTGGACTTGCAAAAACCAGCCCACACACACAAACAAATAGATTCAGACATACAAACAGAGAAAAACAGGCACTCTAGATATACAAACCAACAAAGACAAACACTTGGACTGGTAAACACCAAGCCAGACATAAAAAAAAATATATTCAGACATAAAAAGAGATAAAGAATCGAACTTTAGAAATACAAACAACAACAACATAAGTTGAACTTGCAAATAACGGCCCACACATAAAAACAAATATATTCAGACATAAAAATAGAGAAAGACAGGCACTTTAGACATACAAACCAACAACGACAAGCACTTGGACTTGCAAACACCAACCGAAAAATACAAACAAACAGATTCAGACATACAAACAGAGAAAGACAGGCACTTTAGACATACAAACCAACAATGACAAACACCTGGACTTGCAAACATCAACCCGAACATACAAACAAATAGATTCAGACATACAAACAGAGAAAGACATATACTTTAGACATACAATCCAACAAAGACAAACACTTGGACTTGCAAATACCAACCCAGACATACGAACAAATAGATTCAGACATACAAACAGAGAAAGACAGGTACTTTAGACCTACAAACCAACAAAGACTAACACTTGGACTTGCAAACACCAACCCAAATATACAAACAAATAGTTTCAAACAAACAAACAGAGAAGGACAGTTACTTCAGACATACAATCCAACAAAGACTTACACTTGGACTTGCAAACACCAACCCAGATAAACAAACAAATTGTTTCAAACAAACAAACAGAGAAGGACAGTCACGTTAGACATAAAAACCAACAAAGACATACACTTGGACTTGCAAACACCAACCCATACATACAAACAGAGAAAAACAAACACTTTTCACATACAAACCAACAAAAACAAACATTTGGCCTTGCAAACACCAACCCAGACATACAAACAAATTGATTCAGACATACAAACAGAGAAAGAAAGGCACTTTAGACACACAAACCAACAGAGACAAATACTTGGACTTGCAAACACCAACCCACACATACAAACAAATGGATTCAGATATACAAACAGAGAGAGACATGCAATTTAGAGATACAAACCAACAAAGACAAACACTTGGACTTGCAAACACCTACCCAGACATACAAACCAATAGATTCAAACATACAAACAGAGAAAGACAGGCACTTTAGACATACAAACCAACAAAGACAAACATTTGGACTTGCAAACACCAACCCAGACATACAAACAAATAGATTCAGACATACAAACAAACAAAGACAGGCACTTTAGACATAAAAACCAACAATGACAAGCTCTTGGACTTGCAAATACCAACCCAGACATACAAAAAAATAGATTCAAACATACAAACAGAGAAAGACAGGCACTTTAGACATTCAAACCAACAATGACGAACACTTGGACTTGCAAACAACAACCCAGACTTACAAACAAATAGATTCAGACATACAAACAAAGAAAGACAGGCAATTTAGACTTACAAACAAACAAAGACAAACATTTGGACTTGCAAACACCAACCCAGACAAACAAACAAATAGATTCAGACATAAAAATAGAGAAAGACAGGCACTGAACATACGAACCAACAAAGACAAACACTTACAAACACCAACCCAGACATACAAACAAATAGATTCAGACATACAAAAAGAGAAAGACAGGCACTTTAGACATACAAACAAACACAGACAAACACTTTGACTTGCAAACACCAACCCACACATACAAACGGAGACAGACAGGCACTTTAGACATAAAAACCAACAAATAGAAACACTTGGATTTGCAAACACCAACCCAGACATACAAGCAAATAGATTCAAACATACAAATAGAGAAAGATAGGCACTTTAGACATACAAAACAACAAAGACAAATACTTGGACTTGCAAACACCAACCCAGACTTACAAACAAATAGATTCAGACATACAAATAGAGAAAAACAGGCACTTTAGACATACAAAGTAACACAGACAAACACTTGGACTTGCAAACACCAACCCACACATACACACAGAGAAAGACAGGCACTTTAGAACTTACAAACCAACAAAGACAAACACTTGGACTTGCAAACACCAACTCAGACATGCAAACAAATAAATTCAGACATACAAACAGAGAAAGATAGGCACTTTAGACATACAAACCAACAAAGACAAACACTTGGACTTGCAAACACCAACCCAGACATACAAACAAATAGATTCAGACATACAAACAGATAAAGACAGGAACTTTAGACATAGAAATCAACAAAGACAAACACTTGGACTTGCAAACACAAACCTAGACATACAAACAAGTAGATTCAGACAGACAAATAGAAAAAGACATGCACTTTATACATACAAACCAACAAAGAAAAACTATTGGACATGCAAACACCAACCAGACATACAAACAAATAAATTCACACATACAAATAGATAAAGACAGGTACTTTAGACATACAAACCAACAAAGACAAACTCTTGGACTTGCAAACACCAACCCAGACATACAAACCAATAGATTCAAACATAAAAACAGAGAAAGACAGTCACTTTAGACATACAAACCAACAAAGACAAACACTTGGACTTGCAAATACCATCCCACACACACAAACAAATAGATTCAGACATACAAACAGAGAAAAACAGGCACTCTAGACATACAAACCAACAAAGACAAACACTTGGACTTACAAACACCAGCCCAGACATACAAATAAATATATTCAGACACACAAACAGAAAAAGACAGACACTTTAGACATACAAACCAACAACGACAAGCACTTGGACTTGCAAACACCAACCCAGACGTACAAACAAATAGATTCAGACATACAAACAGAGAAAGACAGGCACTTTAGACATACAAACCAACAACGACAATCACTTGGACTTGCAAACACCAACCGAAACATACAAACAAATATATTCAGACATACAAACAGAGAAAGACAGGCACTTTAGACATACAAACCAACAATGACAAACACCTGGACTTGCAAACAACAACCAACACATACAAACAAATAGATTCAGACATACAAACAGAGAAAGACATTTACTTTAGACATACAAACCAAAAAAGACAAACACTTTGACTTGCAAACACCAAACCATACTTACGAACAAATAGATTCAGACATACAAACAGAGAAAGACAGGCACTTTAGACATTCAAACCAACAAAGACAAACACTTGGACTTGCAAACACCAACCCAGACAGACAAACAAATAGATTCAGACATACAAACAGAGAAAGACATATACTTTAGACATACAATCCAACAAAGACAAACACTTGGACTTGCAAATACCAACCCAGACTTACGAACAAATAGATTCAGACATACAAACAGAGAAAGACAGGCACTTTAGACATACAAACCAACAAAGACAAACACTTGGACTTGCAAACCCCAACCCAGACATTCAAACAAATTGATTCAGACATACAAATAGAGAAAGCGGCACTTTAGACATACAAACCAACAAAGACATACACTTTGACTTGCAAACACCAACCCATACATACAAACAGAGAAAAACAAACACTTTTCACATACAAACCAACAAAAACAAACATTTGGCCTTGCAAACACCAACCCAGACATACAAACAAATTGATTCAGACATACAAACAGAGAAAGACAGGCACTTTAGACACACAAACCAACAGAGACAAAAACTTGGACTTGCAAACACCAACCCACACATACAAACAAATGGATTCAGATATACAAACAGAGAGAGACATGCAATTTAGAGATACAAACCAACAAAGACAAACACTTGGACTTGCAAACACCTACCCAGACATACAAACCAATAAATTCAAACATACAAACAGAGAAAGACAGGCACTTTAGACATAAAAACAAATAAAGACAAACACTTGGACTTGCAAACACCAACCCAGACATACAAACAAATATATTCAGAAATACAAACAAAGAAAGACAGGCACTTTAGACATACAAACCAACAATGACAAGGTCTTGGACTTGCAAATACCAACCCAGACATACAAAAAAATAGATTCAGACATACAAACAGAGAAAGACAGGCACTTTAGACATACAAACCAACAGTGACAAACATTTGGACTTGCAAACACCAACCCAGACAAACAAACAAATAGATTCAGACATAAAAATAGAGAAAGACAGGCACTGAACATACGAACCAACAAAGACAAACACTTGGACTTACAAACACCAACCCAGACATACAAACAAATAGATTCAGACATACAAATAGAGAAAGACAGGCACTTTAGACATACAAACTAACACAGACAAACACTTGGACTTGCAAACACCAACCCACACATACACACAGAGAAAGACAGGCACTTTAGACATACAAACCAACAAATACAAACACTTGGATTTGCAAACACCAACCCAGACATACAAGCAAATAGATTCAAACATACAAATAGAGAAAGATAGGCACTTTAGACATACAAAACAACAAAGACAAATACTAGGACTTGCAAACACCAACCCAGACTTACAAACAAATAGATTCAGACATACAAAGAGAGAAAAACAGGCACTTTAGACATACAAACTAACACAGACAAACACTTGGACTTGCAAACACCAACCCACACATACACACAGAGAAAGACAGGCACTTTAGACATACAAACCAACAAATAGAAACACTTGGACTTGCAAACACCAACCCAGACATACAAACAAATAGATTCAGACATACAAACAGAGAAAGACAGGCACTTTAGAACTTACAAACCAACAAAGACAAACACTTGGACTTGCAAACACCAACTCAGACATGCAAACAAATAGATTCAGACATACAAACAGAGAAAGAAAGGCACTTTAGACATACAAACCAACAAAGACAAACACTTTGACTTGTAAACACCAACAAAGACATAAAAAAAAATAGATTGAGACATACAAACCGATAAAGACAGGCACTTAAGACATACAAACCAACAAAGACAATCACTTGGACTTGAAAACACCAACCCAGACACACAAACAAATAGATTCACACATACAAATAGAGAAAGACATGCACTTTAGACATACAAACCAACAAAGAAAAACTCTTGGACATGCAAACACCAACCATACATACAAACAAATAAATTCACACATACAAATAGAGAAAGACAGGTACTTTAGATATACAAACCAACAAAGACAAACACTTGGACTTGCAAACACCAACCCAGACATACAAACAAACAGATTCAAACATACAAACAGAGAAAGACAGGCACTTTAGACATACAAACCAACAAATACAAACACTTGGACATGCAAACACCAACCCAGACATACAAACAAATAGATTCAAACATACAAACAGAGAAAGATAGGTACTTTAGTCATACAAAACAACAAAGACAAACACATGGACTTGCAAACACCAACCCAGACATACAAACAAATAGATTCAGACGTACAAACAGAGAAAGACAGACACTTTAGACATACAAACCAACAAAGACAAAAACATAGACATGCAAACACCAACCCAAACATACAAACAAATAGATTCAGACATATAAACAGAGAAAGATAGACACTTTAGACAAACAAACCAACAAAGACAAACACTTGAACTTGCAAACACCAACCCAGAAATACAAACAAATAGATTCACACATACAAACAGAGAAATACAGGCACTTTAGAAATACAAACCAACAAAGACAAACACTTGGACTTGCAAACAGCAACCCGGGCATACAAACAAAGAATTTAAGACATACCAAAAGATACAGAAAGACACTTTAGACATTCAACCCGAAAAATACAGAAACTTGGACTGGCAAACACCAGCCCAGAAATACAAAAAAACACATTAACACATAGAAACAGATAAAGACATGCACTTTATACATACAAACCAACAAAGACAAAGGACTTGCAAACACCAACCCAGACATACAAACAAATAGATTCAGACATACAAAAAGAGAAAGACAGGCACTTTAGACATACAAACCAACAAAGACAAACACTTGGACTTGCAAACACCAACCCAGACATTCAAACAAAAAGATTAAGACATACAATCAGAGAAATACAGGCACTTTAGACATGCAAACCAACAAAGACAAACACTTGGACTTGCAAACACCAACCCAGACATACAAACAAATAGATTCAGACATAAAAACAGAGAAAGACAGGCACTTTAGACATACAAACTAACAATGACAAGAACTTGGATTTGCAAACACCAACCGAAAAATACAAACAAACAGATTAAGACATACAAACAGAGAAAGTCAGGCACTTTATACATACAAACCAACAATGACAAACACTTTAGACCTACAAACCAACAAAGACAAACACTTGGACTTCCAAACATCAACCCAGACATACAAACAAATAGATTCAGACATACAAACAGTGAAAGACAGGCACTTTAGACATACAAACCAACAAAGACAAATACTTGGACTTGCAAACACCAACCCACACATACAAACAGAGAAAAACAAACACTTTACACATACAAACAAACAAAGACAAACATTTGGACTTGCAAACACCAACCCAGACATACAAACAAATTGATTCAGACATACAAACAGAGAAAGACAGGCACTTTAGACACACAAACAAACAGAGACAAACACTTGGATTTGCAAACACCAACCCAGACACACGAACAAATAGATTCAGACATACAAACAGATAAAGACAGGCACTTTAGAACCCAGACATACAAACAAATAGATTCAGACATACAAATAGAGTAAGACATGCACTTTAGACATACAAACCAACAAAGAAAAACACTTGGACTTGCAAACACCAACCCACACTTACAAACAAATAGATTCAGACATACGAAGAGAGAGAGAGACAGGCAATTTAGACATACAAACAAATAAAGACAAACACTTGGACTTGCAAACACCTACCCAGACATACAAACTAATAGATTCAAACATACAAACAGAGAAAGACTGGCACTTTAGACATACAAACCAACAAAGACAAACATTTGGACTTTCAAACACCAACCCAGACATACAAACAAATAGATTCAGACATACAAACAAAGAAAGACAGGCACTTTAGACATACAAACCAACAATGACAAGCTCTTGGACTTGCAAACACCAACCCAGACATACAAACAAATAGATTCAGACATACAAACAGAGAAAGACAGGCACTTTAGACATACAAACCAACAATGACAAACACTTGGACTTCCAAACACCAACCCAGACATACAAACAAATAGATTCAGACATTAAAAACAGAGAAAGACAGGCACTTTAGACATACAACCCAATAAAGACAAACACTTGGACTTGCAAACACCAACCCAGACATACAAAAAAATAGATTCAAACATACAAATAGAGAAAGAGAGGCACTTTAGACATACAAACCAACAAAGACAAACACTTGGACATTCAAACACCAACCCAGACCTACAAACAAATAGATTCAAAAATACAAATAGAGAAAGACAGGCACTTTAGACGTACAAACCAACAAAGACAAACACTTGGACTTGCAAACACCAACCCAGACATACAAACAAATGGATTCAGACATACAAACAGAGAAAAACAGACACTTTATACATACAAACCAACAAAGACAAACACTTGGACTTGCTAACATCAACCCAGACATACAAACAAATAAATTCAGACATGAAAACAGTGAAATACAGACACTTTAGACATACAAACCAACAAAGACAAACATTTGGACTTGCAAACACCAACCCAGACATACAAACAAATAGATTCAGACATACAAACAGAGAAGGACAGGCACTTTAGACATACAAACCAACAAAGACAAACACTTGGACTTGCAAACACCAAACCAGACATACAAACAAATAGATTAAAACATAAAAATAGAGAAAGACAGGCACTTTAGACATACAGACCAACAAATACAAACACTTGGACTTGAAAACGCAAACTCAGACATACGAACAAATAGATTCAGACATACAAACAGAGAAAGACAGGTACTTTAGACATACAAACCAATAGAGACAAACACTTGGACTTGCAAACACCAACCCAGACATACAAACAAATAGATTCAGACATACAAACAGAGAAAGACAGACACTTTAGACATGCAAACCGACAAAGACAAACACTTGGACTTGCAAACACCAGCCCAGATATACAAACAAATAGATTCAGACATACAAACAGAGAAAGACAGGCACTTTAGACATACAAACCACCAAAGACAAACAGTTGGACTTGCAAACACCTAACCAGACATACAAACAAATAGATTCAGACATACAAACAAAGAAAGAAAGACACTTTAGACATACAAACCAACAAAGACAAACACTTGGACTTGCAAACACCTACCCAGACATACAAACAAATAGATTCAGACATACAAACAAAGGTAGACAGACACTTTAAACATACAAACAAACAAAGACAAACACTTGGTCTTGCAAACACCTACCCAGATTTACAAACAAATAGATTCAGACATACAAACAGAGAAAGACAGGCACTTTAGACATACAAAACAACAAAGACAAACACTTGGACTTACGAACACCAACCCAGACATACAAACAAATAGATTCAGACATACAAACAGAGAAAGAGAGACACTTTAGACATAAAAACCAACAATGACAAGCACTTGGACATGCAAACACCAACCCATACATATAAGCAAATAGATTCAGACATACAAACAGAGAAAGACAGGCACTTTAGACATACAAACCAACAAAGACAAACACTGGGACTTGCAAACACCAACCCACACATATAAACAGAGAAAGACAGACACTTTAGACATACAAACCAACAAAGACAAACACTTGTACTTGCAAACACCAACCCAGATATACAAACAAATAGATTCAGACATACAAACAGAGAAAGACAGGCACTTTAGACATACAAACCAACAAAGACAAACACTTGGACTTGCAAATACCAACCCAGACATAAAAAAAAATAGATTCAGATATACAAACAGAGAAAGACAGGCACTTTAGACTTAAAAAAACAACAAAGACAAACACTTGGACTTACAAACACCAACCCAGACAAAAAAACAAATAGATTCAGACATACAAACAGAGAAAGATAAACACTTTAGACATACAATCCGACAAAGACAAACAATTGGACCTGCAAACACCAACCCACACATACAAACCAATAGATTCAGACATACAAACAGAGAAAGACAGGCAATTTAGACATACAAAACAACAAAGACAAACACTTGGACTTGCAAACACTAGCCCAGACATACAAACAAATAGATTCAGACATACAAACAGAGAAAGACAGACACTTTAGACATACAAACCAACAAAGACAAATACTTGGACTTGCAAACACCAAACCAGACATACAAACAAATATATTCAGACATACAAACAGAGAAAGACAGGCACTTTAGACTTAAAAAAAACAACAAAGACAAACAATTGGACTTGCAAACACCAACCCAGACATACAAACAAATAGATTCAGACATACAAACAGAGAAAGACAAACACCTTAGACATACAAACCGACAAAGACAAACAATTGGACCTGCAAACACCGACCCACACATACAAACCAATAGATTCAGACATACAAATAGAGAAAGACAGGCACTTTAGAGATACAAACCAACAAAGACAAACACTTGGACTTGCAAACACCAACCCAGACATACAAACAAATAGATTCAGACATACAAACAGAGAAAGACAGACACTTTAGACATACAAACCAACAAAGACAAATACTTGGACTTGCAAACACCAAACCAGACATACAAACAAATAAAATCAGACATACAAACAGAGAAAGACAAGCACTTTAGACATAAAAACCAACAAAGACAAACACTTGGTCTTGCAAACACCAACCCCCACATAAAAACAAATAGATTCAGACATACAAACAGAAAAAGACAGGCACTTTAGATATACAAACCAACAAAGACAAATACTTGGTCTTGCAAACACCAACCACCACATAAAAACAAATAGATTCAGACATACAAACAGAAAAAGACAGGCACTTTAGATATACAAACCAACAATGACAAGCACTTGGACTTGAAAACACCAGCCCAAAAATGCAAACAAATAGATTCAGACATACTAACAGAGAAAGACAGACACTTTAGACACACAAACCAACAATGACCAACACTTGGACTTGCAAAAACCAACCCAAACATACAAACGAATAGATTCAGACATACAAACAGAGAAAGACATGTACTTTAGACATACAATCCAACAAAGACAAACACTTGGACTTGCAAACAGCAACCCAGACATACGAACAAATAGATTCAGACATACAAACAGGGAAAGACAGGCACTTTAGACATACAAACCAACAAAGACGAACACTGGGACTTGCAAACACCAGCCCAGACATACGAACAAATAGATTCAGACATACAAACAGAGAAAGACAGGCATTTTAGACATACAAACCAACAAAGAAAAACACTGTGACTTTCAAACACCAACCCAGACATACAAACAAATAGATTCAGACATACAAATAGAGAATGACAGACACTTTAGACATACAAACCAACACAGGCAAACACTTGAGCTTGCAAACACCAACCCAGACATACAAAACAAATAGATTCAGACATACAAATAGAGAAAGACAGGCACTTTAGACATAACACATAAAGACAGGCCCCCACCCAACTTTTTTGCCCACCCCCATTTTTTTTAATACTCTTTTTTTTTCGCACTTGAGACACAGAAGGGCCCCCAAAGGCCCCCCCCTCCACACAACTTTTTGCCCCTTTTTGCCCTAATTTTTGGACTTGCAAACAACAACCCAGACATACAAACAAATAGATTCAGACATACAAACAGAGAAAGAAAGGCGCTTTAAACATACAAGCCAACAAAGACAAACAATTGGAATTGCAAACACCAGCCCAGACATACAAACAAATATATTCAGACATACAAACAGAGAAAGACAGGCACTTTAGACATACAAACCAACAAAGACAAACACCTGGACTTGCAAACACCAGCCCAGACTTGCAAACAAATAGATTCAGATATACAAATAGAGAAAGACAGGCACTTTAGACATACAAACCAACAAAGACAAACACTTGGACTTCCAAACACCAACCCAGACATACAAACAAATAGATTCAGACATACAAGCAGAGAAAGACAAACACTTTAGACATACAGAACAGAAAAGACAAACACTTGGACCTGCAAACACCAACCCAGACATACAAACAAATAGATTCAGACAAACACCTGGACTTGCAGACACCAACCCAGACACGCAAACAAATAGATTCAGATATACAAATTTGTTACAAACCAACATAGAAAAACACTTGGACTTGCAAACACCAACCCAGACATACAAACAAATAGATTCAGACATACAAACAGAGAAAGACAGGCACTTTAGACATACAAACCAACAATGACCAGCACTTGGACTTGAAAACACCAACCCAAAAATGCAAACAAATAGATTCAGACATACTAACAGAGAAAGACAGGCACTTTAGACATACAAACCAACAATGAACCACACTTGGACTTGCAAACACCAACCCAAACATACAAACGAATAGATTCAGACATACAAACAGAGAAAGTCATGTACTTTAGACATACAAACCAACAAAGACAATCACTTGAACTTGCAAACACCAGGCCAGACATACAAACAAATAGATTCAAACATACAAACAGAGAAAGACAAACATCTTAGACATACAAACCAACAAAGACAAACACTTGGACTTGCAAACACCAACCCAGACATACAAACAAATAGATTCAGACATATAAATAGAGAATGACAGGCACTTTAGACATACAAACCAACAAAGACAAACACTTGGACTTGCAAACACCAGCCCATACATACAAACAAATAGATTCAGACATAATAATAGAGAAAGACAGGCACTTTAGACATAAGACATAAAGACAGGCCCCCACACAACTTTATTGCCCCCTTTTTTTTAATACTCTTTTTTGCGCACTTGAGACACAAAGGGCCCCCAAAAGACCCCTCTCCCCTCCACACAACTTTTTGCCCCTTTTTGCCCAAATTTTTAGACTTGCAAACACCAACCCAGACATACAAAAAAATAGATTCAGACATACAAACAGAGAAAGAAAGGCGCTTTAGACATACAAGCCAACAAAGACAAAGAATTGGAATTGCAAACACCAGGCCAGACATACAAACAAATAGATTCAGACATACAAACAGAGAAAGACAGGCACTTTAGACATACAAACCAACAAAGACAAACACTTGGACTGGCAAACACCAACCCAGAAATACAAACAAATAGATTCAGACATACAAACAAAGACAGGCACTTCAACCATTCAAACCAACAAAGACAAACACTTGAACTTGCAAACACCAACCCAGACATACAAACAAATAGATTCAGACATACAAACAGAGAGAGACAGGCATTTTAGACATACAAACCAACAAAGACAGGCAATTTAGAGATACAAAACAACATAGACAAACACTTGGACTTGCAAACACCAACCCAGACTTCCATTTTTCTGTTGGTGTTTGCAAGACACTTTATACATACAAACCAACAAAGACAAACATTTCGACTATCAAAAACCAAACAACACATACAAACAAATAGAGTAAGACATACAAACAGAGAAGGATAGGCACCTTAGACATACAAACCAACAAAGACAAACACTTGGACTTGCAAACACCAACCCAGACCTGCACACAAATAGATTGAGACATACAAACAGAGAAAGACAGGCACATTAGACATACAAAACAACAAAGACAAACACTTGGACTTGCAAACACCAACCCAGACATACAAAGAAATAGATTCAGACATACAAACAGAGAAAGACAGGCACTTTAGACATAAAAACTAACAATGACAATAACTTGGACTTGCAAACACAAACCGAAAAATACAAACAAACAGATTCAGACATACAAACAGAAAAAGTCAGGCACTTTAGAAATACAAACCAACAATGACAAACACTTTAGACCTACAAACCAACAACGACAAACACTTGGACTTCCAAACACCAACCCAGACATACAAACAAATAGATTCAGACATACAAACAGAGAAAGACAGGCACTTTAGACCTACAAACCAACAAAGACAAACAACAACAACCCAGATATACAAACAAACAAAGACAAACATTTGGACTTGCAAACACCAACCCAGACATACAAACAAATTGATTCAGACATACAAACAGAGAAAGACAGGCACTTTAGACACACAAACAAACAGAGACAAACACTTGGATTTGCAAACACCAACCCAGACACACAAACAAATAGATTCAGACATACAAACAGATAAAGACAGGCACTTTAGAACCCAGACATACAAACAAATAGATTCAGACATACAAATAGACTAAGACATGCACTTTGGACATACAAACCAACAAAGACAAACACTTGGACTTGCAAACACCAACCCACACATACAAACAAATAGATTCAGACATACGAAGAGAGAGACAGGCAATTTAGACATACAAACAAATAAAGACAAACACTTGGACTTGCAAACACCTACCCAGACATACAAACTAATAGATTCAAACATACAAACAGAGAAACACTGGCACTTTAGACATACAAACCAACAAAGACAAACACTTTGACTTGCAAACACCAACCCAGACATACAAACAAATAGATTCAGACATACAAACAAACTGAAACAGATTCAGACATACAAACAGAGAAAGACAGGCACTTTAGACATACAAACCAACAAAGACAAACACTTGGACTTGCAAACACCAACCCAGACATACAAACAAATAGATTCAGACATACAAACAGAGAAAGACAGGCACTTTAGACATACAAACCAACAAAGACAAACACTTGGACTTGCAAACCCCAACCCAGACATTCAAACAAATTGATTCAGACATACGAATAGAGAATGACAGGCAATTTAGACATACAAACCAACAAAGACAAACACTTAGACTTGCAAACACCAACCCACACATACAAACAGAGAAAAACAAACACTTTACACATACAAACCAACAAAGACAAACATTTGGACTTGCAAACACCAACCCAGATATACAAACAAACAAAGACAAACATTTGGACTTGCAAACACCAACCCAGACATACAAACAAATTGATTCAGACATACAAACAGAGAAAGACAGGCACTTTAGACACACAAACAAACAGAGACAAACACTTGGAATTGCAAACACCAACCCAGACACACAAACAAATAGATTCAGACATACAAACAGATAAAGACAGGCACTTTAGAACCCAGACATACAAACAAATAGATTCAGACATACAAATAGACTAAGACATGCACTTTAGACATACAAACCAACAAAGACAAACACTTGGACTTGCAAACACCAACCCACACATACAAACAAATAGATTCAGACATACGAAGAGAGAGAGACAGGCAATTTAGACATACAAACAAATAAAGACAAACACTTGGACTTGCAAACACCTACCCAGACATACAAACTAATAGATTCAAACCTACAAACAGAGAAAGACAGGCACTTTAGACATACAAACCAACAAAGACAAACATTTGGACTTGCAAACACCAACCCAGACATACAAACAAATAGATTCAGTCATACAAACAGAGAAAGACAGGCACTTTAGACATACAACCCAACAAAGACAAACACTTGGACTTGCAAACACCAACCCAGACATTCAAACAAATTGATTCAGATATACGAATAGAGAATGACAGACACTTTAGACATACAAACCAACAAAGACAAACACTTGGACTTGCAAACACCAACCCACACATACAAACAGAGAAAAACAAACACTTTACACATACAAACCAACAAAGACAAACATTTGGACTTGCAAACACCAACCCAGATATACAAACAAACCAAGACAAACATTTGGACTTGCAAACACCAACCCAGACATACAAACAAATTGATTCAGACATACAAACAGAGAAAGACAGGCACTTTAGACACACAAACAAACAAAGACAAACACTTGGACTTGCAAACACCAACCCAGACACACAAACAAATTGATTCAGACATACAAACAGATAAAGACAGGCACTTTAGAACCCAGACATACAAACAAATAGATTCAGACATACAAATAGAGTAAGACATGCACTTTAGACATACAAACCAACAAAGACAAACACTTGGACTTGCAAACACCAACCCACACATACAAACAAATAGATTCAGACATACGAAGAGAGAGAGACAGGCAATTTAGACATACAAACAAATAAAGACAAACACTTGGACTTGCAAACACCTACCCAGACATACAAACTAATAGATTCAAACCTACAAACAGAGAAAGACAGGCACTTTAGACATACAAACCAACAAAGACAAACATTTGGACTTGAAAACACCAACCCAGAAATACAAACAAATATATTCAGACATACAAACAAAGAAAGACAGGCACTTTAGACATACAAACCAACAATGACAAGCGCTTGGACTTGCAAACACCAACCAACACATACAAACACATAGATTCAGATATACAAACTGAGAAAGACAGGCACTTTAGACATACAAACCAACAAAAACAAACACTTGGACCTCAAACACAAACCAAAACATACAAACAAATAGATTCAGACATAAAAACAGAGAAAGACAGGCACTTTAGACATACAAACCAACAAAGACAAACACTTGGACTTGCAAACACCAACCCAGACATACAAACAAATAGATTCAGACATACAAAGAGAGAACGACAGGCACTTTAGACATACAAACCACACAAAGACAAACACTTGAACATGCAAACACCAACCCAGACCTACAAACAAATAGATTCAAAAATACAAATAGAGAAAGACAGGCACTTTAGACGTACAAACCAACAAAATCAAACACTTGGACTTGCAAACACCAACCCAGACATACAAACAAATGGATTCAGACATACAAACAGAGAAAAACAGACACTTTATACATACAAACCAACAAAGTCAAACACTTGGACTTGCTAACATCAACCCAGACATACAAACAAATAGATTCAGACATGAAAACAGAGAAATACAGACACTTTAGACATAAAAACCAACAAAGACAAACACTTGGACGTACAAACACCAACCCAGACATACAAACAAATAGATTCAGACATACAAACCGAGAAAGACAGGCAATTTAGACATACAAACCAACAAAGACAAACACTTGGACATGCAAACACCAAACCAGACATACAAACAAATAGATTAAGACATAAAAATAGAGAAAGACAGGCACTTTAGACATACAAACCAACAAATACAAACACTTGGACTTGAAAACGCAAACTCAGACATACGAACAAATAGATTCAGACATACAAACAGAGAAAGACAGGTACTTTAGACATACAAACCAATAGAGACAAACACTTGGACTTGCAAACACCAACCAACACATAAAAAAAAATATATTCAGACATACGAACATATAAACACAGTCACTATATACATACAAACCAACAAAGACAAATACTTGTACTTGTAAACACCAACCCAGACATACAAACAAAATATTCAGACATACAAACAGAGAAAGACAGACACTTTAGACATACAAACCAACAAAGACAAACACTTGGACTTGCAAACACCAACCCAGACATACAAACAGAGACATACAGATACTTTAGACATACAAACCAACAGAGACAAACACTTGGACTTGCAAGCACCAAACCCAGACATACAAAAAAATAGATTCAGACGTACAAACAGAGAAAGACAGTCACTTTAGACATACCAACCAACAAAGAAAAACACTCGGACTTGCAAACACCAACCCCGACATACAAACAAATACATTCAGAGATAGAAACAGAAAAAAACAGACACTTTAAACACACAAACCAACAAAGACAAACACTTGGACTTGCAAACACCAACCCAGACATACAAACAAATAGATTCAGACATAAAAACAGAGAAAGACAGGCACTTTAGACATACAAACTAACAATGACAAGCACTTGGACTTGCAAACACCAACCGAAAAATACAAACAAACAGATTAAGACATACAAACAGAGAAAGACAGGCACTTTAGACGTACAAACCAACAAAGACAAACACTTGGACTTGCAAACACCAACCCAGACATACAAACAAATGGATTCAGACATACAAACAGAGAAAAACAGACACTTTATACATGCAAACCAGCAAAGACAAACACTTGGACTTGCTAACATCAACCCAGACATACAAACAAATAGATTCAGACATGAAAACAGAGAAATACAGACACTTTAGACATACAAACCAACAAAGACAAACACTTGGACTTGCAAACACCAACCCAGACATACAAACAAATAGATTCAGACCTACAAACAGAGAAAGACAGGCAATTTACACATACAAACCAACAAAGACAAACACTTGGACATGCAAACACCAAACCAGACATACAAACAAATAGATTCAAACATACAAATAGAGAAAGACAGGAATTTTAGACATACAGACCAACAAATACAAATACTTGGACTTGAAAACGCAAACTCAGATATACGAACAAATAGATTCAAACATACAAACAGAGAAAGACAGGCAATTTAGACATACAAACCAATAAAGACAAACACTTGGACTTGCAAACACCAACCCAGACATACAAACAAATAGATTCAGGCATACAAACAGAGAAAGACAGACACTCTAGACACACAAACCAACAAAGACAAATACTTGGACTTGCAAACACCAGCCCAGACATACAAACAAAAGATTCATACATACAAACAGAGAAAGACAGACACTTTAGACATACAAACCAACAAAGACAAACACTTGGACTTGCAAACACCAACCCAGACATACAAAAAGAGAAAGACAGGCACTTTAGACATACAAAACAACAAAGACAAACACTTAGACTTGCAAACACCAACCCACATATACAAACAAATAGATTCAGACATACAAACAGAGAAAGACAGTCACTTTAGGAATACAAACCAACAAAGACAAACACTTGGACTTGCAAACACCAACCCAGACATACAAAGAAATAGATTCAGACAAACAAACTGAGAAAGACAGGCACTTTAGACATACAAAACAACAAAGACAAACACTTGGACCTCAAACACCAACCCAGACTTACAAACAAATAGATTCAGACATACAAACAGATAACGACAGACACTTTAGACATACAAACCAACAAAGACAAGCACTTGGACTTGCAAACACCAACCGATAAATACAAACAAATAGATTCAGACATACAAACAGAGAAAGACAGGCACTTTAGACATACAAACCAACAATGACAAGCACTTGGACTTGCAAACACCAACCGACAAATACAAACAAACAGATTCAGACATACAAACAGAGAAAGACAGGCACTTTAGACATACAAACCAACAATGACAAACACTTGGATTTGCAAACACCAACACACACATACAAACAAATAGATTCAGACATACAAACAGAGAAACACAGGTACTTTAGACATACAATCCAACAAAGACAAACACTTGGACTCGCAAACACCAACCCCGACTTACGAACAAATAGATTCAGACATACAAACAGAGAAAGACAGTCACTTTAGACCTACAAACCAACAAAGACAAACACTTGGACTTGCAAACACCTGCCTAGAAATAAAAACAAATAGTTTCAGGCATACAAACATAAAATGACATGCACTTTAGACACACACATCAACAAATACAAACACTTGGACTTGCAAACCCCAGCCCAGACATTCAAACATATAGATTCAGATATACGAATAGAGAATGACAGGCAATTTAGACATACAAACCAACAAAGACAAACACTTAGACTTGCAAACACCAACCCACACATACAAACAGAGAAAGACAAACACTTTAGACATACAAACCAACAATGACAAGCACTTGGACTTGCAAACACCAACCGAAAAATACAAACAAAAGATTCAGACATACAAACAGAGAAAGACAGGCACTTTAGACATACAAACCAACAATGATAAACACTTGGATTTGCAAACACCAACACACACATACAAAGAAATAGATTCAGACATACAAACAGAGAAAGACTGGTACTTTAGACATACAATCCAACAAAGCCAAACACTTGGACTCGCAAACACCAACCCCGACTTACGAACAAATAGATTCAGACATACAAACAGAGAAAGACAGGCACTTTAGACCTACAAACCAACAAAGACAAACACTTGGACTTGCAAACACCAACCCAGACATACAAACAAACAGATTCAGACATACAAACAGAGAAAGACAGGCACTATAGACATAAAAACCAACAAAGACAAACACTTGGACTTGCAAACCCCAACCCAGACATACAAACAAATTGATTCAGACATACAAATAGAGAATGACAGGCACTTTAGACATACAAACCAACAAAGACAAACACTTGGACTTGCAAACACCAACCCACACATACAAACAGAGAAAAACAAACACTTTACACATACAAACCAACAAAGACAAACATTTGGACTTGCAAACACCAACCCAGATATACAAACAAGTTGATTCACACATACAAACAGAGACAGACATGCACTTTAGACACACAAACAAACAGAGACAAACACTTGGACTTGCAAAAACCAACCTAGACACACAAACAAATAGATTGAGACATACAAACAGATAAAGACAGGCACTTTAGACATACAAACCAACAAAGACAAACACTTTGACCTGCAAACACCAACCTAGACATACAAACAAATAGATTCAAACATACAAACAGAGAAACACAGTCACTTTAGACATACAAACCAACAAAGAGAAACACTTGGACTTTCATACACCAGCCCAGAAATACAAACACATAGATTAAGACATGCAAACAGAGAAAAACAGGTAATTTAGACATACAAACCAACAATGACAAGCACTTGGACTTGCAAACACCAACCGAAAAATACAAACAAATAGATTCAGACATAAAAACAGAGAAAGACAGGCACTTTAGACATACAAACTAACAATGACAAGCACTTGGACTTGCAAACACCAACCGAAAAATACAAACAAACAGATTAAGACATACAAAGAGAGAAAGACAGGCACTTTAGACGTACAAACCAACAAAGACAAACACTTGGATTTGCAAACACCAACCCACACATACAAAAAAATAGATTCAGACATACAAACAGAGAAAGACAGGTACTTTAGACATACAAACCAACAAAGACAAACACTTGGACTTGCAAACACCAACCCCGACTTACGAACAAATAGATTCAGACATACAAACAGAGAAAGACAGGCACTTTAGACATACAAACCAACAAAGACAAATACTTGGACTTGCAAACACCAACCAAGACATACAAACAAATAGATTCAGACATACAAACAGAGAAAGACAGGCCCTTTAGACATACAAACCAACAAAGACAAACACTTGGACTTGCAAACCCCAACCCAGACATTCAAACAAATTGATTCAGATATACGAATAGAGAATGACAGGCACTTTAGACACACAAACCAACAAAGAAAAACACTTGGACTTGCAAACACCAACCCACACATACAAACAGAGAAAAACAAACACTTTAGACATACAAACCAACAATGACAAGCGCTTGGACTTGCAAACACCAACCGAAAAATACAAACAAACAGATTCAGACATACAAACAGAGAAAGAAAGGCACTTTAGACATACAAACCAACAATGACAAACACTTGGATTTGCAAACACCAACACAAACATACAAACAAATAGATTCAGACATACAAACAGAGAAAGACAGGCACTTTAGACATACAAACCAACAAAGACAAACAATTGGACTTGCAAACACCAACCCAGACATACAAACAAATTGATTCAGACATACAAACAGAGACAGACAGGAATTTTAGACACACAAACAAACAGAGACAAACACTTGGACTTGCAAAAACCAACCTAGACACACAAACAAATAGATTGAGACATACAAACAGATAAAGACAGGCACTTTAGACATACAAACCAACAAAGACAAACACTTGGACCTGCAAACACCAACCCAGACATACAAACAAATAGATTCAGACATACAAATAGAGAAAGACAGGTACTTTAGACACACAAACCAACAAAGACAAACAGTTGGACTTGCAAACACCTAACCAGACATACAAACAAATAGATTCAGACATACAAACAAAGATAGAGATAAACTTTAGACATACAAACCAACAAAGACAAACACTTGGACTTACGAACACCAACCCAGACATACAAACAAATAGATTCAGACATAAACACAGAGAAAGAAAGACACTTTAGACATACAAACCAACAATGACAAGCACTTGGACATGCAAACACCAACCCAGACATATAAACAAATAGATTCAGACATACAAACAGAGAAAGACAGGCACTTTAGACACACAAACCAACAATGACAAACACTTGGACTTCCAAACACCGACCCAGACATACAAACAGAGACAGATAGTTACTTTAGACATACAAACCAACAAAGACAAACACTTGGACTTGCAAACACCAACCCAAACATACAAACAAATAGATTCAGACATACAAACAGAGAAAGACAGGCACTTTAGACATACAAACCAACAAAGAAAAACACTTGGACTTGCAAACACCAACCCAGACATAAAACAGAGAGAGACAGACACTTTAGACATACAAACCAACAAAGACAAACACTTGTACTTGCAAACACCAACCCAGACATACAAACAAATAGATTCAGACATACAAACAGAGAAAGACAGGCACTTTAGACATACAAACCAACAAAGACAAACACTTGGACATGAAAACACCAACCCAGACATACAAACAAATAAATTCAGACATACAAACAAAGGTAGACAGACACTTTAGACATACAAACCAACAAAGACAAACACTTGGACTTGCAAACACATACCCAGACATACAAACAAATAGATTCAGACATACAAACAGAGAAAGACAGTAACTTTAGACATACAAACCAACAAATACAAACACTTGGACTTGCTAACACCAACCCATACATACAAACAAATAGATTCAGACATACAAACAGAGAAAGACAAACACCTTAGACATAAAAACCGACAAAGACAAACAATTGGACTTGCAAACACCAACCCACACATACAAACCAATAGATTCAGACATACAAATAGAGAAAGACAGGTACTTAAGACATACAAACCAACAATGACAAACACTTGGACTTGCAAACACCGACCCAGACATACAAACAGAGAAAGATAGGTACTTTAGACATACAAATCAACAAAGACAAACACTTGAACTTGCAAACACCAACCCAGACACATAAACAAATAGATTCAGACATACAAATAGAGAAAGACAGGCACTTTAGACATACAAACCAACAAAGAAAAACACTGGGACTTGCAAACACCAAACCACACATATAAACAGAGAAAGACAGACACTTTAGACATACAAACCAACAAAGACAAACACTTGGACTTGCAAATAACAGGCCAGAAACACATAAAAATAGATTCAGTAACCCAAATAGAGAAAAAAAGGCGCATCAGACAATAAAACAAACAATCAATAAAAATTGGACATTCGAATAGTAAACTCAAAATACCCAAAAATTCTTAGATAAATACAAACTGAGAAGAACAAACACTTAACACATAAAAACCAACAAAGAAAAACAATTGAACCTGCAAACACCAACCCACGCATACAAACAAATTGATTCAGACATACAAACAGAGAAAGAAAGACAATTTAGACATACAAACCAACAAAGAGAAACACTTGGACTTGCAAACACCAACCCAGACATACAAACAAATAGATTCAGACATAATAAAATAGAAAGACATTCAATTTAGACATACAAACCAACAAAGACAAATACTTGGACTTGCAAACACCAACCCAGACATACAAACAAATATATTCAGACATACAAACAGAGAAGGACAAACACTTTAGACATACAAAGTAACAAAGACAAACACTTGGTCTTGCAAACACCAAACCTCACATACAAACAAATAGATTCAGACATACAAACAGAGAAAGACAGGCACTTTAGATATAAAAACCAACAAAGACAAACACTTGGACTTGCAAACACCAACCCAGACATACAAACAAATAGATTCAGACATACAAACATAGAAAGACAGTCACTTTAGACATACAAACCAACAATGACAAGCACTTGGACTTGCAAACACCAATCCAAAAATTCAAACAAATGGATTCAGACATACTAACAGAGAAAGACTGGCACTTTAGACATACAAACCAACAATGACCAACACTTGTACTTGCAAACACTAACCCAAACATACAAACGAATAGATTCAGACATACAAACATAGAAAGATATGTACTTTTGACATACAATCCAACAAAGACAAACATTTGGACTTGCAAACACCAACACAGACATACAAACAAATAGATTCAGATATACAAAGAGATAAAGACAGGCACTGTAGACATACAAACCAACAAAGACAAACACTTGGACTTGCAAACCCTAAGCCAGACATTCAAACAAATTGATTCAGATATACAAATAGAGAAAGACAGACACTTTAGACATACAAACCAACAAAGACAAACACTTGGACTTGCAAACACCAACCCACACATACAAACAGAGAAAAATAAACACTTTACACATACAAACCAACAAAGACAAACATTTGGACTTGCAAACACCAACCCAGACATACAAACAAATTGATTCAGACATACAAACAGAGAAAGACAGGCACTTTAGACACACAAACAAACCGAGACAAACACTTGGACTTGCAAAAACCAACCCCGACACACAAACAAATATATTCAGACATACAAACAGAGAAAGATAGGTGCTTTAGACATAAAAACCAACAAAGACAAACACTTAGACTTGCAAACACCAACCCAAACATAGAAACAAATTGATTCAGACTTACAAATAGAGAAAGACAAGCACTTTAGACATACAAACCAACAAAGACAAACACTGAGACTTGCAAACACCAACCCACACATATAAACAGAGAAAGACAGACACTTTAGACATACAAACCAACAAAGACAAACACTTGTACTTGCAAACTGCACTTGTACTTTTAAAAACAAACCCCGACATACAAACAAACAGATTCAGACATACAAACAGAGAAAAATAGGCGCTTTAGACATACAAACCAACAAAGACAAACACTTGGACTTGCAAACACCAACCCAGACATACAAACAAATAGATTCAGCCATACAAATAGAGAAAGACAGGTACTTTAGACATACAAACCAACAAAGACAAACCCTTGGACTTGCAAACACCAACCCAGACATATAAACAAATAGATTCAGACATAAAAATAGAGAAAGACAGGCACTTTAGACATACAAACCAACAAAGACAAACACTGGGACTTGCAAACACTGACCCACACATATAAACAGAGAAAGACAGACACTTTAGACTTACAAACCAACAAAGACAAACACTTGTACTTGCAAACACCATCCCAGACATACAAACAAATAGATTCAGACATACAAACAGAGAAAGACAGGCACTTTAGACGTACAAACCAACAAAGACAAACACTTGGACTTGCGAACACCAACCCAGAAATACAAACAAATAGATTCAGACATCCAAACAGAGAAAGACAGACACTTTAGACATACAAACCAACAATGACAAGCACTTGGACTTGCAAACACCTACCCAGACATACAAACAAATTGATTCAGACATACAAACAGAGAAAGACAGGCACTTTAGACCCACAAACAAACAGAGACAAACACTTGGACTTGCAAACACCGACCCAGACATACAAACAGAGACAGATAGGTACTTTAGACATACAAACCAACAAAGACAAACACTTGGACTTGCAAACACCAACCCAGACATACAAACAAATAGATTCAGACACACAAATAGAGAAAGACAGGCACTTTAGACATACAAACCAACAAAGACAAACACTGGGACTTGCAAACACCAACCCACACATATAAACAGAGACAGACAGACACTTTAGACATACAAACCAACAATGATAAGCACTTGGACTTGCAAAAACAAACCCAGACATACAAACAAACAGATTCAGACATACAAACAGAGAAAAATAGGCGCTTTAGACATACAAACCAACAAAGACAAACACTTGGACTTGCAAACACAAACCCAGACATGCAAATAAATAGATTCAGACATACAAACAAAGGTAGACAGACACTTTAGACATACAAACCAACAAAGACAAAAACTTGGACTTGCAAACACCAACCTAGACATACAAAACAAAAAGATTCACACATACCAACAGAGAAAGAAAGGCACTTTAGACATACAAATCAACCAAGAAAAACACTGGGACTTGCAAACGCCAACCCAGACATACAAGCAAATAGGTTCAGACATACAAACAGAGAAAGACAGGCACTTTAGACATACAAACCAACAAAGACAAACACTTGGACTTGCAAACACCAACCCAGACATACAAAAAAATAGATTCAGACAAACAAATAGAGAAAGACAGGCACTTTAGACATACAAACCAACAAAGACAAACACTTGGACTTGCAAACACCAACCCACACATATAAACAGAGACAGACAGACACTTTATACATACAAACTAACAAAGACAAACACTCGAACTAGTAGAAAACCGCTCAGACATACAAACAACTATATTCACACCGACAAATTGATTAAAAAATGCTCTTTAGAAATACAGAATCTAAACGACAAAGACTGGGCCTTTCAAATACCAGCCCACAAGCAAAAACAAATTGATTCAAAGAAGAAAACCGGAAAGAAAATACACTTTAAACAAACAAACCAGCAATGACAAAGATTGGGTCTTGCAAACACCAACCCAGACATACAAACAAATAGATTCAGACATACAAACAGAGAAAGACAGACACTTTAGACATACAAACAAACAAAGACAAACACTTGGACTTGCGAACACCAACCCAGACATACAAACAAATAGATTCAGACATACAAACAGAGAAAGACAGACACTTTAGACATACAAACCAACAATGACAAACACTTGGACTTGCAAAAACCAACCCAGACATACAAACAAACAGATTCAGACATACAAACAGAGAACAATAGGCTCTTTAGACATACAAACCAACAAAGACAAACACTTGGACTTGCAAACACAAATCCAGACATGCAAACAAATAGATTCAGACATACAAACAAAGGTAGACAGACACTTTAGACATACAAACAAACAAAGACAAACACTTGGACTTGCAAACACCAACCCAGACATACAAACAAATAGATTCAGACATACAAATAGAGAAAGACAGGCACTTTAGACATACAGACCAACAAAGACAAACACTTGTACTTGCAAACACCAACCCACACATATAAACAGAGAAAGACAGACACTTTAGACATTCAAACCAACAAAGACAAACACTTGTACTTGCAAACACCAACCCATACATACAAACAAATAGATTCAGACATACAAACAGAGAAAGACAGACACTTTAGACATACAAACCAACAATAACAATCACTTGGACTTGCAAACACCAACCCACACATACAAACAAATAGATTCAGACATACAAACAGAGAAAGACAGTCACTTTAGACATACAAACCAACAAAAACAAACAGTTGGACTTGCAAACACCAACCCAGACATACAAACAAATTGATTCAGACATACAAACAGAGAAAGACAGGCACTTTAGACCCACAAACAAACAGAGACAAACACTTGGACTTGCAAACACCGACCCAGACATACAAACAGAGACAGATAGGTACTTTAGACATACAAACCAACAAAGACAAACACTTGGACTTGCAAATACCAACCCAGACATACAAACAAATAGATTCAGACACACAAATAAAGAATGACAGGCAGTTTAGACATACAAACCAACAAAGACAAACACTTGGACTTGCAAACACAAACCCAGACATGCAAACAAATAGATTCAGACATACAAACAAAGTTAGACAGTCACTTTAGACATACAAACCAACAAAGACAAACACTTGGTCTTGCAAACACCTACCCAGACATACAAACAAATAGATTCAGCCATACAAACAGAGAAAGACAGGTACTTAAGACATACAAACCAACAAAGACAAACACTTGGACTTGCAAACACCAACCCAGACATACAAACAAATAGATTCAGACATACAAATAGAGAAAGACAGGCATTTTAGACATACAAACCAACAAAGACAAACACTGGGACTTGCAAACACCAACCCACAAATATAAACAGAGAGAGACAGACACTTTAGACATACAAACCAACAAAGACAAACACTTGTACTTGCAAACACCAACCCAGACACACAAACAAATAGATTCAAACATACAAACAGAGAAAGAAAGGTACTTAAGACATACAAACCAACAAAGACAAACACTTGGACTTTCAAACACCAACCCAGACATACAAACAAATAGATTCAGTCATACAAACAGAGAAAGACAGCTACTTCTGATATACAAACCAACAAAGACAAACACTTGGACTTGTAAACACCAACCCAGACATACAAACAAATAGATTCAAACATACAAACAGAGAAAGACAGGCACTTTAGACATACAAACCAACAAAGACAAACACTTGGACTTGCAAACACCAACCCAGACATACAAACAAATAGATTCAGACACACAAATAGAGAAAGACAGGCACTTTAGACATACAAACCAACAAAGACAAACACTGGGACTTGCAAACACCAACCCACACATATAAACAGAGAAAGACAGACACTTTATACATACAAACTAACAAAGACAAACACTCGAACTTGCAAACACCAACCAAGACATACAAACAAATAGATTCAGAAATACAAACATATAAAGACAGTCACTTTAGACATACAAATCAACAAAGACAAACACTTGGACTTGCAAACATCAGCTCAGAAACACAAAAAACTATATTCAGACATACAAATAAAGCAAGACAGGTACTTAAGACATACAAACCAACAAAGATAAACACTTGGACTTGCAAACACCAACCCAGACATACAAACAAATAGATTCAGGCATACAAACAGAGAAAGACAGGTACTTTAGACATACAAACCAACAAAGACAAACACTTGGACTTGCAAACGCCAACACAGACATATAAGCAAATAGGTTCAGACATACAAATAGAGAAAGAGAGGCACTTTAGACATACAAACCAACAAAGACAAAAACTTGGACTTGCAAACACCAACCCAGACATACAAACAAATAGATTCAGACACACAAAGAGAGAAAAACAGGCACTTTAGACATACAAACCAACAAAGACAAACACTGGGACTTGCAAACACCAACCCACACATGTAAACAGAGAAAGACAGACACTTTATACATACAAACTAACAAAGACAAACACTCGGACTTGCAAACACCTAACCAGACATATGAACATCTTGATACAGACAAACAAACAGAGGAAAGAAGGCACTAAAGACACACAAACCGACAATTGCAAACAACTGAATTGTAGACTCCCGCCAACGCGTTTACACCACCGGATACATTCATACGAGTAGAGGTAGGAAGGTCCTTTGTACATCAAGCCCAGCCTTGACACGAACATTTAAACGCAAAAACAAACACAGACAGACAAAAAAATAGATTCAGACATAGAAACAGAGAAAGACAGTCACTTTAGACATACAAACCAACAAAGACAAACACTTGGACTTGCAAACACCAACCCAGACATACAAACAAATAGATTCAGACATACAAACAGAGAAAGACAGACACCTTAGACATAAAAACCAACAATGACAATCACTTGGACTTGCAAACACCAACCCAGACATACAAACAAACAGATTCAGACATACAAACAGAGAACAATAGGCGCTTTAGACATACAAACCAACAAAGACAAACACTTGGACTTGCAAACACAAATCCAGACATGCAAACAAATAGATTCAGACATACAAACAAAGGTAGACAGACACTTTAGACATACAAACAAACAAAGACAAACACTTGGACTTGCAAACACCAACCCAAACATATAAACAAATAGATTCAGACATACAAAAAGAGAAAGACAGGCACTTTAGACATACAAACCAACAAAGACAAACACTGGGACTTGCAAACACCAACCCACACATATAAACAGAGAAAGACAGACACTTTAGACATACAAACCAACAAAGACAAACACTTGGACTTGCGAACACCAACCCAGACATACAAACAAATAGATTCAGACATACAAACAGAGAAAGACAGTCACTTTAGACATACAAACCAACAATGACAATCACTTGGACTTGCAAACACCTACCCAGACATACAAACAAATAGATTCAGACATACAAACAGAGAAAGACAGGCACTTTAGACATACAAACCAACAAACACAAACAGTTGGACTTGCAAACACCAACCCAGACATACAAACGAATTGATTCAGACATACAAACATAGAAAGACAGGCACTTTAGACACACAAACAAACATAGACAAACACTTGGACTTGCAAACACCGACCCAGACATACAAACAGAGAAAGATAGGTACTTTAGACATACAAACCAACAAAGACAAACACTTGGACTTGCAAACACCAACCCAGACATACAAACAAATAGATTCAGACACACAAATAAAGAATGACAGTCAGTTTAGACATACAAACCAACAAAGACAAACACTTGGACTTGCAAACACAAACCCAGACATGCAAATAAATAGATTCAGACATACAAACAAAGGTAGACAGACACTTTAGACATACAAACCAACAAAGACAAACACTTGGTCTTGCAAACACCTACCCAGACATACAAACAAATAGATTCAGACATAAAAACAGAGAAAGACAGGTACTTAAGACATACAAACCAACAAAGACAAACACTTGGACTTGCAAACACCAACCCAGACATACAAACAAATAGATTCAGACATAAAAAGAGAGAAAGACAGGCACTTTAGACATACAAACCAACAAAGACAAACACTGGGACTTGCAAACACCAACCCACACATATAAACAGAGAAAGACAGACACTTTAGACATACAAACCAACAAAGACAAACACTTGGACTTGCAAGCAACAACCAAGACACACATACTCATATATTCAGACATACAAACAGAGAAATACAGGCTCTTATGACATACAAACAAACACAGACAAATAATTGGACTTGCAAACACCAGCCCAGATTTGCAAACAACTTGATTCAGAAATAGAAACACAGAAAGACAGACACTTTAGACATACAAACCAACAATGACAAGCACTTGGACTTGCAAACACCTACCCAGACATACAAACAAATAGATTCAGACATACAAACAGAGAAAGACAGGCACTTTAGACATACAAACCAACAAAGACAAACATTTGGACTTGCAAACACCAACCCAGACATACAAACTAATTGATTCAGACATACAAACAGAGAAAGACAGGCACTTTAGACACACAAACAAACAGAGACAAACACTTGGACTTGCAAACACCGACCCAGACATACAAACCGAGTCAGATATATACTTTAGACATACAAACCAACAAATACAAATACTTGGACTTGCAAACACCAACCAAGACATACAAACAAATAGATTCAGACATACAAACAGAGAAAGACAGGCACTTTAGACATACAAACCAACAAAGACAAATACTTGGACTTGCAAACACCAACCCACACATATAAACAGAGAAAGACAGACACTTTAGACATACAAACCAACAAAGACAAACACTTGGACTTGTAAACACCTGCGCAGACATACAAACAAATAGATTCAGACATACAAACAAAGAAAGACAGGCACTTTAGACATACAAACCAACAAAGACAAACACTTGGACTTGCAAACACCTACCCAGACATACAAACAAATAGATTCAGACATACAAACAGAGAAAGAAAGGCACTTTAGACATACAAACCAACAAAGACAAACACTTGGACTTGCGAACACCAACCCAAACATACAAACAAATAGATTCAGACATACAAACAGAGAAAGACAGGCACCTTAGACATAAAAACCAACAATGACAAACACTTGGACTTGCAAACACAAACCCAGACATACAAACAAATAGATTCAGACATACAAACAGAGAAAAATAGGCGCTTTAGACATACAAACCAACAAAGACAAACACTTGGACTTGCAAACACCAACCCAGACATACAAACAAATAGATTCAGACATACAAACAAAGGTAGACAGACACTTTAGACATACAAACCAACAAAGACAAACACTTGGACTTGCAAACACCAACCCAGACATATAAACAAATAGATTCAGACATACAAACAGACAAAGACAGACACTTTAGACGTACAGACCAACACAGGCAAACCCTTGGACTCGCAAACACCAACCCAGAAATATAAACAGAGAGAGACAGACACTTTAGACATACAAACCAACAAAGACCACTACTTGGACTTTCAAAAACTAGCCATGAAGCAAAAACATATAGATTAAAAAGTGAAAACAGAGAAAGAATTGAACCGACTATATTCAACCCTGCACTTACAAGCAATTTTAAATTCGAACACCTACCCAAAAATACCAGCAAATAGATTGAGACAAACCAACAAAGAAAGACAAAAACTTCATACACAAACACAACTAGTGAAACACAATCGGACTTGCAAACACCTACACGGACATACAAACTACTAGATTTAAATATAAAAACAGGTCAAGACAGATATTTCAGACATACAATCCAACAAAGACAAACATTATGACTTGCAAACACCGACCCAGATATACCAACGAATAGATTCATACATAGAAATAAAGAATGAAAGTTACTTCAGATACACAAACCAACAAAGACAAATACTTGGAGTTGCAAACACCGACCCAGACATAAAAACAGAGACAGAAAGGTACTTTAGACATACAAACCAACAAAGACAAACACTTGGACTTGCAAAGACCAACCCAGACATACAAACAAATAGATTCAGACATACAAACAGAGAAGGACAGGCACTTTACACATACAAACCAACAAAGACAAACACTTAGACTTGCAAACACCAACCCACACATATAAACAGAGACAGACAGACACTTTAGACATACAAACCAACAAAGACTAACACTTGTACTTGTAAACACCAGCCCAGACATACTAACAAATAGATTCAGACATAAAAACAGAGAAAGACAGGCACCTTAGACATACAAACCAACAAAGACAAACACTTGACTTGCAAAACCAACCCAGACATACAAACAAATAGATTCAGACATACAAACAGAGAAAGACAGGCACTTTAGACATACAAACCAACAATGACAAGCACTTGGACTTGCAAACACCTACCCAGACATACAAACAAATAGATTTAGACATACAAACAGAGAAACACAGGCCCTATAGACATACAAACGAACAAAGACAAACATTTGGACTTGCAAACACCGACCCAGACATACAAACAAATTGATTCAGACATACAAACAGAGAAAGACAGGCACTTTAGACCCACAAAAAAACAGAGACAAACACTTGGACTTGCAAGCACCGACCCAGACATACAAACAGAGACAGATAGGTACTTTAGACATACAAACCAACAAAGACAAACACTTGGACTTGCAAACACCAACCCAGACATACAAACAAATAGATTCAGACACACAAATAGAGAAAGACAGGCACTTTAGACACACAAACCAACAAAGACAAACACTGGGACTTGCAAACACCAACCCACACATATAAACAGAGAAAGACAGACACTTTAGACATACAAACCAACAAAGACAAACACTTGTACTTGTAAACACCAACTCAGACATACAAACAAAAAGATTCACACATAAAAACAGAGAAAGACAGGTAGCCTACTTTAGACATACAAACCAACCAACAAAAACACTTGGACTTGCAAATTCCAACCTAGACATACAAACAAATAGATTCAGACATACAAACAGAGAAAGACAGGTACTTTAGACATACAAACCAACAAAGACAAAGACTTGGACTTGCAAACACCAACCCAGACATACAAACAAATAGATTCAGACATAGTAACAGAGAAAGACAGGCACTTTAGACATACAAACCAACAAAGACAAACACTTGGACTTGCTTTCACCAACCCAGACATACAAACAAATAGATTCAGACATACAAACAGAGAAAGACAGACAGTTTAGACATGCAAACCAACAAAGACAAACACTCGGTCTTGCAAACACCTACCCAGACATACAAACAAATAGATTCAGCCATACAAACAGAGAAAGACAGGTACTTTAGACATACAAACCAACAAAGACAAACACTTGGACTTGCAAACACCAACCCAGACATATAAACAAATAGATTCAGACATACAAATAGAGAAAGACAGGCACTTTAGACATACAGACCAACAAAGACAAACACTGGGACTTGCAAACACCAACCCACACATATAAACAGAGAAAGACAGACACTTTAGACATACAAACCAACAAAGACAAACACTTGGACTTGTAAACAAAAGCCCATAAATACTAACAAACAGATTCAGAAATAAAAAAAGGGAAAGACAGGAACTTAGAGATACAAACAAACAAATACAAACATTTGGACTTGCAAACACCAACCCAGACATAAAAACAAATAGATTCAGACATATAAACAGAGAAAGACACACACTTAAGACATACAAACCAACAAAGACAAACACTTGGACCTGCAAACACCAACCCAGACTTACAAACAAATTGATTCAGACATACAAATAGAGAAAGACAGGCACTTTAGACATACAAACCAACAAAGACAAATACTTGGACTTGCAAACACCATCCCAGACATAAAAACAAATAGATTCAGACATATAAACAGAGAAAGACAGGCACTTTAGACATACAAACCAACAATGACAAGCACTTTGACTTGCAAACACCAACCCAGAAATTCAAACAAATAGATTCAGACATACTAACAGAGAAAGACAGGCACTTTAGACATACAAACCAACAATGACCAACACTTGTACTTGCAAACACCAACCCAAACATACAAACAAATAGATTCAGACATACAAACAGAGAAAGACATGTACTTTAGACATACAATCCAACAAAGACAAACACTTGGACATGCAAACACCAACCCAAACATACAAACAATTAGATTCAGAGATAGAAACGGAGAAAGACCGGCACTTTAAACATACAAACCAACAAAGACGAACACTTGGACTTGTAAACAACAACCCAGACATACAAACAAATAGATTCAGACATAAAAACAGAGAAAGACAGGAACTTTAGTCTTACAAACCAACAAAGGCAAACACTGGGACTTGCAAACACCAACCCACACATATAAACAGAGAGAGACAGACACTCTAGACATACAAACCAACAAAGACAAACACTTGTACTTGCAAAAACCAACCCAGACATACAAACAAATAGATTCAGACACACAAACAGAGAAAGACAGACACTTTATACATACAAACCAACAAAGACAAACACTTGGACTAGCAGACACCAGCCTAGACATACAAACAAATTGATTCAGACATACAAACAGAGGAAGACAGACACTTTAGACATACAAACCAACAAAGACAAACACATGGACCTTCAAACACCTACCCAGACTTACAAATAAATAGATTCAGACATACCAACAGAGAAAGACATGAAACTTTAGACATACAAACCAACAAAGACAAACAATTGGACTTGCGAACACCAACCCAGACATTCAAACAAATAGCTTCAGACATACAAACAGAGAAAGACAGACACTTTAGACATACAAACCAACAATGACAAGCACTTGTACTTGCAAAAATCAACCCAGGCATACAAACAAACAGATTCAGACATACAAACAGAGAAAAATAGGCACTTTAGACATACAAACCAGCAAAGACAAACACTTGGACTTGCAAACACAAACCCAGACATGCAAATAAATAGATTCAGACATACAAACAAAGGTAGACAGACACTTTAGACATACAAATCAACAAAGATCAACACTTGGACTTGCAAAAAGCTGCCCGGACAAACAAACAAACAAATTCAGACAAACAAACAAGGAACGACATACACTTTATACATGCGATCCAACAGAGACAAACATTTGAACTTACGGACACCAACCCAAACATACAAACAAATAGATTCAGACATACTAACAGAGAAAGACAGACACTTTAGACATACAAACCAACAATGACAAGCACTTGGACTTGCAAACACCTACCCAGACATACAAACAAATAGATTTAGACATACAAACAGAGAAACACAGTCACTATAGACATACAAACCAACAAAGACAAACATTTGGACTTGCAAACACCTACCCAGACATACAAACAAATTGATTCAGACATACAAACAGAGAAAGACAGGCACTTTAGACACACAAACAAACAGAGACAAACACTTGGACTTGCAAAAACCAACCCAGACACACAAACAAATAGATTCAGACATACAAACAGATAAGGACAGGCACTTTAGACATACAAACCAACAAAGACAAACACTTTGACCTGCTATTTGTTTGTATGTCTGGGTTGGCAAACACCAACCCAGACATACAAACAAATAGATTCAGACATACAAACAGAGAAAGACAGGCACTTGTAGACATACAAACCAACAAAGACAAACACTTGGACTTGCAAACACCAACCCAGAAATACAAACAAATAGATTCAAACATACAAACAGAGAAAGACAGGCACTTTAGACATACAAACCAACAATGACCAACAGTTGTACTTGCAAACACCTGCCCAGACATACAAACAAATAGATTCAGACATACAAACAAAGATAGACAGACACTTTAGACATACAAACCAACAAAGACAAACACTTGGACTTGCAAACACCTACCCAGACATACAAACAAATAGATTCAGACATACAAACAAAGGTAGACAGACACAAAGGTAGACCGACCCAGACATACAAACAAATAGATTCAAACATACAAATAGAGAAAGACAGGCACTTTAGACATACAAACCAAGAAAGAAAAACACTTGGACTTGCAAACACCAGCCCAGACATACAAACAAATAGATTCAGACATACAAACAGAGAAAGACAGACACTTTAGACATACAAACCAACAGAGACAAACACATCGACATGCAAACACTAACCCAGACATACAAACAAATAGATTCAGACATATAAACAGAGAAAGACAGACACTTTAGACATACAAACCAACAAAGACAAACACTTGGACTTGCAAACACCAACCCAGATATACGAATAAATAGATTCTGACATACAAACAGAGAAAGACAGGCACTTTAGACATACAAACCAACAAAGACAAACACTTGGACTTGCAAACACCAACCCAGACATACAAAAAGAGAAAGACAGGCACTTTAGACATACAAACCAACAAAGACAAACACTTAGACTTGCAAACACCAACCCACATATACAAAAATATATATTCAGACATACAAACAGAGAAAGACAGTCACTTTAGACATACAAACTAACAAAGACAAACACTTGGACTTTCAAACACAAACCCAGACAAAAAAACAAAAATATTCAGACAAATAAACACAGAAAGACAGTCACTTTAGACAAACAAACCAACAAAGACAAACACTTGGACTTGCAAACACCAACCCAGACATACAAACAAATAGATTCAGACATACAAACAGAGAAAGACAGGCACTTTAGACATACAAACCAACAAAGACAAACACTTGGACTTGCAAACACCAACCCAAAAATACAAACAAAAAGATTCAGACATACAAACAGAGAAAGACAGGCACTTTAGACATACAAACCAACAATGACAAACACTTGGAATTGCAAACACAAACCCACACATACAAACAAATAGATTCAGACATACAAACAGAGAAAGACAGGTACTTTAGACATACAAACCAACAAAGACAAACACTTGGACTTGCAAACACTAGCCCAGACTTACAAACCAATTGATTCAGACATGCAAACAAAGAATGACAGGAACTTTAGACCTATAAACCAATAACGACAAACACTTGGACTTACAAACACCAGCCCACACATACAAACAAATATATTCAGACATACAAACAGAGAAATACAGGTACTTTAGACATACAAACCGACAAAGACAAACACTTGGACTTGCAAACACAAACCCAGATATTCAAAGAAATTGATTCAGACATACGAATAGAGAATGACAGGCACTTTAGACATACAAACCAACAAAGACAAACACTTGGACTTGCAAACACCAACCCACACATACAAACAGAGCAAAACAAACACTTTACACATACAAACCAACAAAGACAAACATTTGGACTTGCAAACACCGACCCAGACATACAAACAAATTGATTCAGACATACAAACAGAGAAAGACAGGCACTTTAGACACACAAACAAACAGAGACAAACACTTGGACTTGCAAAAACCAACCCAGACACACAAACAAAGAGATTCAGACATACAAACAGATAAAGACAGGCACTTTAGACCTACAAACCAACAACGACAAACACTTGGACTTGCAAACACCTACCCAGAAATACAAACAAATAGATTCAGACATACAAACAAAGGTAGACAGACACTTTAGACATACAAACCAACAAAGACAAACACTTGGTCTTGCAAACACCTACCCATATTTACAAATAAATAGATTCAGACATACAAACAGAGAAAGACAGGCACTTTAGACATACAAACCAACAAAGACAAACACTTGGACTTGCGAACACAAACCCAGACATACAAACAAAGACATTCAGACATACACACAGAGAAAGACAGACACTTTAGGCATACAAACCAACAATGACAAGCACTTGGACATGCAAACACCAACCCAGACATACAAAAAAATAGATTCAGACATACAAACAGAGAAATACAGGCACTTTAGACATACAAACCAACAATGACAAACACTTGAACTTGCAAACACCGACCCAGACATACAAACAGAGAAAGATAGGTACTTTAGACATACAAACCAACAAAGACAAACACTTGGACTTGCAAACACCAACCCAGACATACAAACAAATAGATTCCGACATACAAATAGACAAAGACAGACACTTTAGACATACAAACCAACACAGGCAAACACTTGGACTTGCAAACACCAACCCACACATATAAACAGAGAAAGACAGACACTTTAGACATACAAACCAAAAAAGACAAACACTTGTACTTGCAAAAACCAACCCATACATACAAAAAAATTTATTCAGACATACAAACAGAGAAGACAATCACTTTAGACATAGAAACCAACAAAGACAAACACTTGGACTTGCAAATACCAACCCAGACATACAAACAAATAGATTCAGACATACAAACAGAGAAAGACAGACACTTTAGACATACAAACATACAAAGACAAACACTGGGACTTGCAAACACCAACCCACACATATAAACAGAGAAAGACAGACACTTTAGACATACAAACCAACAAATACTAATACTTGTACTTGTAAACACCAGCCTAGACATCCTAAAAAATACATTCAGACATCAAAACAGAGGAAGACAGATACCTTAGATATAAAAACCGAAAAAGACAAACGCTTGAACTTGCAAACACCAACCCACACATACAAACAAATAGATTCAGACATACAAACAGAGAAACATAGGCTCTTTAGACATACAAACAAATAAAGACAAACACTTGGACTTGCAAACACCAACCCAGACATACAAACAAATAGATTCAGAAATACCAACAGAGAAAGACAAACACTTTACACATACAAACCAACAAAGACAAACACTTGGACCTGCAAACACCAACCCAGACATACAAACAAATAGATTCAGACATACAAATAGAGAAAGACAGGCACTTTAGAGATACAAACCAACAAAGACAAACACTTGGACTTGCAAACACCAAACCAGAAATACAAAAAAATAGATTCAGACATACAAACAGAGAAAGACATTCACTTCAGAAATACAAACCAACAAAGACAAATACTTGGACTTGCAAACACCAACCCAGACATACAAACATATATATTCAGACATACAAACAGAGAAAGACAAGCACTTTAGACATAAAAACCAACAAAGACAAACACTTGGTCTTGCAAACACCAACCCCCACATACAAACAAATAGACTCAGACATACAAAAGAGAAAGAAAGGCACTTTAGATATACAAACCAACAAAGACAAACACTTGGACTTGCAAACACCAACCCAGACATACAAACAAATAGATTCAGACATATAAACAGAGAAAGACAGGCACTTTAGACATACAAACCAACAATGACAAGCACTTGGACTTGCAAACACCAACCCAAAAATACGAACAAATAGATTCAGACATACTAACAGAGAAAGACTGGCACTTTAGACATACAAACCAACAATGACCAACACTTGGACTTGCAAACACCAACCCAAACATACAAACGAATAGATTCAGACATACAAACAGAGAAAGACATGTACTTTAGACATACAATCCAACAAAGACAAACACTTGGACATACAAACACCAACCCAAACATACAAACAATTAGATTCAGACATACAAACAGAGAAAAATAGGCACTTTAGACATACAAACCAACAAAGACAAACACTTGGACTTGCAAACACCAACCCAGACATACAAACAAATTGATTCAGACATAAAAATAGAGAAAGACAGACACTTTAAACATACAAACCAACAAAGACAAACACTTTGACATGCAAACACCAACCCAGACATACAAACAAATAGATTCAAACATACAAATAAAGGAAGACAGGCACTTTAGACATACAAAACAACAAAGACAAACACTTGGACTTGCAAACACCAGCCCAGACATACAAAAAAATAGATTCAGACGTACAAACAGAGAAAGACATTCACTTTAGAAATACAAACCAACAAAGACAAACTCTTGGACTTGCAAACACCAACTCAGACATACAAAAAAATATATTCAGACATACAAACAGAGAAGGACAAACACTTTAGACATAAAAACCAACAAATATAAACACTTGGTCTTGCAAACACCAACCCCCACATACAAACAAATAGATTCAGACATACAAACAGAGAAAGACAGGCACTTTAGACATAAAAACCAACAAAGACAAACTCTTGGACTTGCAAACACCAACCCAGACATACAAACAAATAGATTCAGACATACAAACAGAGAAAGACAGGCACTTTAGACATACAAACCAACAATGACAAGCACTTGGACTTGCAAACACCAACCCAAAAATTCAAACAAATAGATTCAGACATACTAACAGAGAAAGACAGGCACTTTAGACATACAAACCAACAATGACCAACACTTGGACTTGCAAACACTAACCAAAACATACAAACGAATAGATTCAGACATACAAACAGAGAAAGACATGTACTTTAGACATACAATCCAACAAAGACAAACACTTGGACATGCAAACACCAACCCAAACATACAAACAATTAGATTCAGACATACAAACAGAGAAAGGCAGGCAATTTTGACATACAAACCAACAAAGACAAACACTTGGACTTGTAAACACCAACCCAGACATACAAACAAATAGATTCAGACATAAAAATATAAAAAGACAGACACTTTAGACATACAAACCAACAAAGACAAACACTTTGACATGCAAACACAAACCCAGACATACAAACAAATAGATTCAAACATACAAATAGAGAAAGACAGGCACTTTAGACATATAAACCAAAAAAGACAAACACTTGGACTTGCAAATCCCAACCCAGACATACAGACAAATAGATTCAGACGTACAAACAGAGAAAGACAGACACTTTAGACATACAAACCAACAAAGACAAACACATGGACATGCAAACACTAACCCAGACATACAAAAAAATGGATTCAGACATATAAACAGAGAAAGACAGACACTTTAGGCATACAATCCAACAAAGACAAACACTTGGACTTGCAAACACCAGCCCAGATATACAAACAAATAGATTCAGACATACAAACAGAGAAAGACGGACACTTTAGACATACAAACCAACAAAGACAAACACTTGGACTTGAAAACACCAGCCCAGACATACAAACAAATATATTCAGACATACAAACAGAGAAAGACAGGCACTTTAGACATACAAACCAACAATGACAAGCACTTGGACTTGCAAACACCAACCCAGACATACAAAAAAATAGATTCAGACTTACAAACAGAGAAAGACAGGCACTTTAGACATACAAACAAACAAAGACAAACACTTGGACTTGCAAACACCAACCCAGATATACAAACAAATAGATTCAGACATACAAATAGAGAAAGACAGGCACTTTAGACATACAAACCAACAAAGACAAACACTTGGACTTGCAAACACCAGCCCAGACATACAAAAAAATAGATTCAGACATACAAACAGACAAAGACAGGCACTTTTGACATACAAACCAACAAAGACAAACACTTGGACTTGCAAACAACAGCCCAGAAATACAAACAAATAGATTCAGACATACAAACATAGAAAGACAGTCACTTTAGACATACAAACCAACAAAGACAAAGGACTTGCAAACACCAACCCAGACATACAAACAAATAGATTCAGAAATACAAAAAGAGAAACACAGGCACTTTATACATACAAACCAACAAAGACAAACACTTGGACTTGCAAACACCAACCCAGACATTCAAACAAACAGATTCAGACATACAAACAGAGAAAAACCAGCACTTTAGACATACAAACCAACAAAGACAAACACTTGGACTTGCCAACACCAACCCAGACATGCAAACAAATAGATTTAGACATACAAACAGGAAAGATAGGCACTTTAGACATACAAACCAACAAAGACAAACACTTGGACTTGCGAAAACCAACCCAGACATACAAACAAATAGATTCAGGCATACAAACAGAGAAAGATAGGCACTGTAGACATAAAAACCAACAAAGACAAACACTTGGACTTGCAAACACCAAGCCAGACATACAAACAAATAGATTTCAGACATACAAAGAGAGAAAGACAGGCACTTGAGACATACAAACCAACAAAGACAAACCCTTGGACATGCAAACACCAACCCAAACATACAAACAAATAGATTCAGACATACAAACAGATAAAGACAGGCACTTTAGACATGCAAACCAACAAAGACAAACACTTGGACTTGCAAACACCAAACCAGACATACAAACAAATAGATTCATACTTACAAATAGAGAAAGACAGGCACTTTAGACATACAAACCAACAAAGACAAACACTTGGACTTGCAAACACCAACCCAGACATACAAACAAATATATTCATACATACAAATATAGAAAGACAGGCACTTTAGACATACAAACCAACAAAGACAAACACTTGGACTTGCAAACACCAACCCAGACATTCAAAGAGATAGATTCAGACATACAAACCGAGAAAGACAGACACATTATACATACAAGCCAACAAAGACAAACACTTGGACTTGCAAACACCAGCCCAGACATACAAACAAATAGATTCAGACATACAAACAGAGAAAGACAGACACTTTTGACACACAAACCAACAAAGACAAACACTTGGACTTGCAAACACCAACCCAGACATACAAACAAATAGATTCAAACATACAAACAGAGAAAGACAGTCACTTTAGACATACAAACCAACAAAGACAAACACTTAGACTTGCAAACACCTACCCAGACATAAAAACAAATAGATTCAGACATACAAACAGAGAAAGACAGGCACTTTAGACATACAAACCAACAAAGATAAACACTTGGAATTGCAAACATCAACCCAGACATACAAAAAAATAGATTCAGACATACAAACAGAGAAAGACAGGCACTTTAGACATACAAAGCAACAATGACAAGCACTTTGACTTGCAAACTCAAACCCAGACATAGAAACAAATAGATTCAGACATACAAACAGAGAAGGACAGGCAGTTTAGACATACAAACCAACAATGACAAACACTTGGACTTGTAAACACCAACCCAGACATACAAACAAATATATTCAGACATACAAACAGAGAAAGACAGGCATTTTTGACATACAGACCAACAAAGACAAACACTTGGACTTGCAAACACCAACCCAGACATACAAACAAATAGATTCAGACATACAAATAGAGAAAGACAGGCACTTTAGACATACAAACAAACAAAGACGAACACTTGGAATTGCAAACACTAACCCACACATACAAACAGAGAAAGACTGACACTTTAAACATACAAACCAACAAAGACAAACACTTGGACTTGCAAACACCAACCCAGACATACAAACAAATAGATTCAAACATACAAACAGAGAAAGACAGGCACTTTAGACATACAAACCAACAAATACAATCTCTTGAACTTGCAAACACCAGCCCAGACATACAAACAAATAGATTTAAACATACAAACAGAGAAAGACAGGCACTTTAGACATACAAACCAACAAAGACAAACACTTGGACTTGCAAACACCAACCCAGACATACAAAAAAACAGATTCAGACATACAAACAGAGAAAAACAGTCTATTTAGACATACAAACCAACAAAGACAAACACTTGTACTTGCAAACACCAAACCAGACATACAAACAAATAGATTCACACATACAAAAAGAGAAAGACAGGCACTTTAGACATACAAACCAACAAAGACAAACACTTGGACTTGCAAACACCAACCCAGACATACAAACAAATAGATTCAGACATACAAACAGATAAAGACAGGCACTTTAGACATGCAAACCAACAAAGACAAACACTTGGACTTGCAAACACCAACCCAGACATACAAACTAATAGATTCAGACTTACAAACAGAGAAAGAGATGCACTTTAGACATAGAAACCAACAAAGACAAACACTTGGACTTGCAAACACCAACCCAGACATAAAAACAAAAAGATTCAGACAAACAAAAAGAGACAAAAAGGCACATTAGATAAAGAAACCAACAAAGACAATCACTTGGACTTGCAAACACCAACCCAGACATTCAAAGAGCTAGATTCAGACATACAAACCGAGAAAGACAGACACATTATACATACAAGCCAACAAAGACAAACACTTGGACTTGCAAACACCAGCCCAGAAATACAAACAAATAGATTCAGACATACAAACAGAGAAAGACAGACACTTTAGACACACAAACCAACAAAGACAAACACTTGGTCTTGCAAACACCAACCCAGACATACAAACAAATAGATTCAAACATACAAACTGAGAAAGACAGGCACTTTAGACATACAAACCAACAAAGACAAACACTTAGACTTGCAAACACCTACCAAGACATAAAAACAAATAGATTCAGACATTCAAACAGAGAAAGACAGGCACTTTAGACATACAAACCAACAAAGATAAACACTTGGAATTGCAAACACCAACCCAGACATACAAAAAAATAGATTCAGACATACAAACAGAGAAAGACAGTCACTTTAGACATACAAAGCAACAATGACAAGCACTTGGACTTGCAAACACTAACCCAGACATAGAAACAAATAGATTCAGACATACAAACAGAGAAGGACAGGCAGTTTAGACATACAAACCAACAATGACAAACACTTGGACTTGTAAACACCAACCCAGACATACAAACAAATATATTCAGACATACAAACAGATAAAGACAGGAATTTTTTACATACAGACCAACAAAGACAATCACTTGGACTTGCAAACACCAACCCAGACATACAAACAAATAGATTCAGACATACAAATAGAGAAAGACAGGCACTTTAGACATACAAACCAACAAAGACGAACACTTTGACTTGCAAACACTAACCCACACATACAAACAGAGAAAGACTGACACTTTAGACATACAAACCAACAAAGACAAACACTGGGACGTGCAAGTACCAACCTAGACATACAAACATATAGATTCAGACATAAAAACAGAAAAAGACAGGCAATTTAGACATACAATCTAACAAATACAAACGTTTGTAATTGCAAACACAACCAATCACATACAAAGAAATAGATTCAGACATACAAACCGAGAAAGACAGTTACTTTAGACACACAAACCAACAAAGACAAACACTTGGTCTTGCAAACACCAACCCAGACATACAAATAAACAGATTCGGACATAGAAACAGAGAAAAACCGCCTTTTTAGACATACAAACCAACAAAGACAAACACTTGGACTTGCAAACACCAAACCAGACATACAAACAAATAGAATCAAACATACAAATAGAGAAAGACAGGCACTTTAGACATACAAACCAACAAAGACAAACACTTGGACTTGCAAACACCAACCCAAACATACAAACAAACAGATTCAGACATACAAACAGAGAAAAACAGGCATTTTAGACATACAAACCAACAAAGACAAACACTTGGACATGCAAACACCAGACCAGACATACAAACAAATAGATTCAAACATACAAATAGAGAAAGAAAGGCACTTTAGACATACAAACCAACAAAGACTAACACTTGGACTTGAAAAAACAAACCCAGACATACAAACAAACAGATTAAGACATATAAACAGAGAAATACAGGCACTTTAGACATACAAAACAACAAAGACAAAAACTTGGACTTGCGAAAACCAACCCAAACATACAAACAAATAGATTCAGTCATAGAAACAGAGAAAGAAAGGCACTTTAGATATACAAACCAACAAAGACAAACACTTGGACTTGCAAACACCAACCCAGACATAAAAACAAATAGATTTCAGACATACAAACAGAGAAAGACAGGCACTTTAGACATACAAACCAACAAAGACAAACACTTGGACTTTCAAACACCAACCCAGACATACAAACAAATATATTCAGACATACAAAGAGAGAAAGACAGGCACTTTAGACATACAAACCAACAAAGACAAACACTTGGACTTGCAAACACCACCCCAGACATACAAACAAATAGATTCAAACATACAAACAGAGAAAGACAGTCACTTTAGATATACAAACCAACAAAGACAAACACTTGGACTTGCAAACACCAACCCAGACATTCAAACAGATAGATTCAGACATACAAACCGATAAAGACAGACACATTAAACATACAAGCCAACAAAGACAAACACTTGGACTTGCAAACACCAGCCCAGACATACAAACAAATAGATTCATACATACAAACAGAGAAAGACAGACACTTTAGACACACAAACCAACAAAGACAAACACTCGGTCTTGCAAACACCAACCCAGACAGACAAACAAATAGATTCAAACATACAAACAGAGAAAGACAGGCACTTTAGACATACAAACCAACAAAGACAAACACTTAGACTTGCAAACACCTACCAAGACATAAAAACAAATAGATTCATACATTCAAACAGAGAAAGACAGGCACTTTAGACATACAAACCAACAAAGATAAACACTTGGAATTGCAAACATCAACCCAGACATACAAAAAAATAGATTCAGACATACAAACAGAGAAAGACAGGCACTTTAGACATACAAACCAACAATGACAAGCACTTGGACTTGCAAACACTAACCCAGACATAGAAACAAATAGATTCAGACATACAAACAGAGAAAGAAAGGCGGTTTAGACATACAAACCAACAATGACAAACACTTGGACTTGTAAACACCAACCCAGACATAAAAATAAACATATTCAGACATACAAAGAGATAAAGACTGGAATTTTAGACATACAAAACAACAAAGACAAACATTTGGACTTGCAAACACCAACCCAGACATACAAACAAATAGATTCAGACATACAAATAGAGAAAGACAGGCACTTTAGACATACAAACAAACAAAGACCAACACTTGGACTTGCAAACACTAACCCACACATACGAACAGAGAAAGACAGTCACTTTAAACATACAAACCAACAAAGACAAACACTTGGACTTGCAAACACCAGCCCAGACATACACAAAAAAATATTAAGAAATATAAACAGAAAAAGACAGACACTTTCGACATACAAACAAACAAAGACGAACACTTGGACTTGCAAACATCAACCCAGACATACAAACAGATAGATTCAGTCATACAAACCGATAAAGACAGGGACTTTAGACATACAAACCAACAAAGACAAACACTTGGACTTGCTAACACCAACCCAGACATAAAAAAAAACAGATTCAGACATACAAACAGAGAAACACAGGCTTTTTAGACATACAAACAAACAAAGACAAACACTTGGAATTGCAAACACCAAACCAGACATACAAACAAATAGAATCATACATAAAAAGAGAGAAAGACAGTCACTTTAGACATACAAACTAACAAAGACAAACACTTGGACTTGAAAACACCAACTCAAACATACAAACAAACAGATTCAGACATACAAACAGAGAAAAACAGGCATTTTAGACATACAAACCAACAAAGACAAACACTTGGACATGCAAACACCAGACCAGACATACAAACAAATAGATTCAAACATACAAATAGAGAAAGAAATGCACTTTAGACATACAAACCAACAAAGACTAACACTTGGACTTGAAAAAACAAACCCAGACATACAAACAAACAGATTTAGACATATAAAAAGAGAAAGACAGGCACTTTAGACATACAAACCAACAAAGACAAACACTTGGACTTGCGAAAACCAACCCAGACATACAAACAAATAGATTCAGGCATACAAACAGAGAAAGACAGGCACAGTAGACATAAAAACTAACAAAGACAAACCCTTGGACTTGCAAACACCAAGCCAGACATACAAACAAATAGATTTCAGACATACAAACAGAGAAAGACAGGCAATTTAGACATACAAACCAACAATGACAAACACTTGGACTTTCAAAAACCAACCAACACATACAAACAAATAAATTCAGACATACAAACAGAGAAAGACAGGCACTTTAGACATACAAACCAACAAAGACAAACACTTGGACATGCAAACACCAACCGAGACATACAAACAAATAGATTCATACATACAAAGAGAGAAAGACAGGCACTTTAGACATACAAACCAACAAAGACAAACACTTGGACTTTCAAACACCAACCCAGACATTCAAAGAGATAGATTCAGACATACAAACCAAGAAAGACAGACACTTTATACATACAAGCCAACAAAGACAAACACTTGGACATGCAAACACCAACCCAGAAATACAAACAAGTAGATTCTAACATACAAATAGAGAAAGACAGTCACTTTAGACATACAAACCAACAAAGACAAACACTCGGACTTGCAAACACCAACCCAGACATACAAGTAAACTGGTTCAGAAATACAAACAGAGAAAGACAGGCACTTTAGACATACAAACCAACAAAGACAAACACTTAGACTTGCAAACACCTACCAAGACATAAAAACAAATAGATTCAGACATTCAAACAGAGAAAGACAGGCACTTTAGACATACAAACCAACAAAGATAAACACTTGGAATTGCAAACATCAACCCAGACATACAAAAAATAGATTCAGACATACAAACAGAGAAAGACAGGCACTTTAGACACACAAAGCAACAATGACAAGCACTTGGACTTGCAAACACTAACCCAGACATAGAAACAAATAGATTCAGACATACAAACAGAGAAAGACAGGCACTTTAGACATACAAACCAACAATGACAAACACTTGGACTTGTAAACACCCACCCAGACATACAAACAATTATATTCAGAAATACAAACAGAGAAAGACAGGCATTTTTTACATAAAAAACAACAAAGACAAACAATTGGACTTGCAAACACCAACCCACACATAAAAACAAAGAGATTCAGACATACAAATAGAGAAAAACAGGCACTTTAGACATACAAACGAGCAAAGACAAACACTTGGACTCGGAAACACAAACCAAGACATACAAACAGAGAAACACTGACACTTTAGACATACAAACCAACAAAGACCAACACTTGGACTTGCAAACACCAACCCGGACATACAAACAAATAAATTCAGACATACAAACAGGGAAAGACAGGCACTTTAGACATACAAACCAACAAAGACAAACGCTTGTACTTGCAAACACCAACCCAGACATACAAACAAATAGATTCAGACATACAAACAGAGAAAGACAGGCACTTTATACATACAAACCAACAAAGACAAATACTTGGACTTGCAAACACCAACCCAGACATACAAATAAACAGATTCAGACATACAAACAGAGAAAAACCGGCTTTTTAGACATACAAACCAACAAAGACAAACACTTGGACTTGCAAACACCAAACCAGACATACAAACAAATAGATTCAAACATACAAATAGAGAAAGACCTGCACTTTAGACATACAAACTAACAAAGACAAACACTTGGACTTGCAAACACCAACCCAGACATACAAACAAACAGATTCAGACATACAAACAGAGAAAAACAGGCATTTTAGACATACAAACCAACAAAGACAAACACTTGGACATGCAAACACCAGACCAGACATACAAACAAATAGATTCAAACATACAAAAAGAGAAAGAAATGCACTTTAGACATACAAACCAACAAAGACAAACACTTGGACTTGAAAAAACAAAACCAGACATACAAACAAACAGATTTAGACATATAAACAGAGAAAGACAGGCACTTTAGACATACAAACCAACAAAGACAAACACTTGGACTTGCGAAAACCAACCCAGACATACAAACAAATAGATTCAGGCATACAAACAGAGAAAGACAGGCACTTTAGATGTACAAACCAACAGAGAAAAACACTTGGACTTGCAAACACCAAGCCAGACATACAAACAAATAGATTTCAGACATACAAAGAGAGAAAGACAGGCACTTTAGACATACAAACCAACAAAGACAAACACTTGGAGATGCAAACACCAACCCAAGCATACAAACAAATAGATTCAGACATACAAACAGATAAAGACAGGTACTTTAGACATGAAAACCAACAAAGACAAACACTTGGACTTGCAAACACCAACACAGACATACAAACAAATAGATTCAGACATACAAAAAGAGAAAGACAGACACTTTAGTCAAACAAACCAACAAAGACAAACACTTGGACATGCAAACACCAGCCCAGACATACAAACAAATAGATTCAAACATACAAATAGAGAAAGACAGACAATTTAGACATACAAACCAACAAAGACAAACACTTCGACTTGCAAACACCATTCCAGACATTCAAAGAGATAGATTCAGACATACAAACAAAGAAAGACAGACACTTTATACATACAAACCAACAAAGACAAACACTTGGACTTGCAAACACCAACCCAGACATACAAATAAATAGATTCTGACATACAAACAGAGAAAGACAGACACTTTAGACACACAAACCAACAAAGACAAACACTTGGACTTGCAAACACCAGCCCAGACATACAAACAAATAGGTTCAGACATACAAACAGAGAAAAACAGGCACTTTAGACATACAAACCAACAAAGACAAACACTTGGACTTGCAAACACCAACGACAATGTAAACGCAAAGCAAAAAAAAAAGAATTACATTTGTTCTGATAGATAAACACTACTTATGTTTTCGGTGGCTATATAGTTTCATACAACGAACTAAATTATCACACATTTCTTCCAGTAAACACAGGTTAAATTCTGGCATGCAGAGTGGAAGGTTATGAAGAACACCGCTTTCGAAACAACAACTTGTTCATGAAGACACATTTGACAAATTACACAATATGTGACTATAAGATAAATTTCTTTTTCTTTATTCTTTTATTATTTATTTTTACGAATAATAAAATCTTTTTTATTGTGCATTGGGGTCATGTCAGGAGCCAATCACAAAAAAACCGGTTAGGTCAGGTTTTTATTCAGCAGAAATTTTTTTTCTTCTTCACAAAAACTGATATTCCGAATGCCGTATAGAATGAATTAGAAAGCAAAATTACCGGATTTTATCTAATTGGCCTGAAGCCTAAGTAATTAAGAACATCATCATATTTTTGTTGTACAATAAAACCTTATAATATATTTCATGAACCTCTTAAAACGGCCCATGTTTGTCCATAATAGGAGCCTTATTTAGATAGTTTCCTTTTTCCCTTGTGAGCAAATGTGTAAATTAAAAAAACGAGGAAAAGAAAGATGTTTACAAATGATATGTCAAATGGGCCACTCTTTCCATTTTAGAAGGAGTATGAAATATCCAAAAGTACATTCTCAGGCCCCAGATTTCTGAAGCACCTTGTACAATTCTTCGCCCAACCATAAGACATTAATTTGAAGGGCAGCAGGGTAGACGGGGGGAGGGGGTGCAAATCTTTCCAGTTAAGAGAAGAATTAACTTCATTGAAAATAAAAAGTGGGTAGAAATCAAATACGAACAAGTTGTATGTTGTTAGCATTTGTCTTAATGAACAAGTTGTTTCAAAAGCGTTGTTCCCCATAACCTTCTACTCTGTATGCTAGAATTGGATTTGTGTTTACTGGAAGAAGCATGTGATAATTTAGTTCGTTCTTCTTTTAATTTATTGCTGTCGTTCAGCTTTTTCTTTGAATATATTTCATTTTTTTTTGCATTCTGTTTTCTTCAGGAATTATCCTTCCGAACCACTGACCCACGGCGTTGAGCTACTGGTGTTCCGAGACGTCCACACCAGTAGAAGTGACCCTAAAGCTCGTGACGGGGCTCCTTATATGGGCATAGAATACTGACGGGGCACCAAATATGGGCATAGAGTCATTAGGGAGAACACGTGGTTAATGGGGTCAATGACCTAAATTTCACAACAACAACAACGACCTTGACATTCGCTGAGAGCGTGCACTTACAACAACAACAACATCGACCTTGGAACACCTGTGCAGTCGACCTCAATACACCTATCGTGAATCAATAATTCCCCTTAGAAACAAAAAATTAATTTCCCTTTTCTTGACAGATCAATCAATCAATGACATCATCTGTCAGACTTTAAAATTTTTTGCCTAGAAACATTTCTCCAGGAATAGATCCAAGTCATTAATGTCTTTGCCTCGGGAACAGTTCTATCAGTCGTACTCCAAAAGATATTAATAACCAAAGGCCTTGGAAAACAATTCTCCAAAGAAACATCTTAGCGATGAATTGTTTTAGCGCGGGAATCAGGTTTCTTATTAATTTGAAATGCGTTAGCGCAGAGATGCCAATAACAAAGGAACACGCTGAATTTACATTTAGGGATTATTTGGGCGAAACCGTTTTAGACAGGTTATGGAACTATTTCGGCGAAACAGATAGAGACATTTTAAAAGAAGATTTTTGAAGAGATTTTGGAAGAGGTTTTGAATGTGGTCGTTATAATACACAAGTTTCATTTGAACAGTGTTGTGAGGTCCTCTAACCCAACCCCAAAGGGTTCCAATCCTCCTACCCCAACCCCGAAGGAAGCCCCCGGTCCTCAAAAGCCCCCCAAGTTCCCAAAGGCCCTCCACCGGTCCCCAAATGTCCCCCAGGCCCCCAACTCTCCCCCCGGACCCTCAAAGGCCCCCCAAGCGCCCAAAGGGCCACCGGCGCCCCCAAAGGCCCACCCAGACCCCCACCGACCATCCCCGGGCCCCCCAACGGCCCATCGAGCTCCCAAAGGACCAACGGGGTCCCAAAGGCCCTCCACCGGCCCCCAACTGCCCCTCCGGACCCCCAAAGGCCCTCCCCTGGTCCTCAAAGGTCCCCCGGGCTCCCAAAGGATCAACGGGGTCCCAAAGGCCCTCCACCGGCCCCAAATGTCCCCCAGGCCCCCAAAGGCCCTCCCTGTGCCCAAAGGCCCTCCCTGTGCCCAAAGGCCCTCTCTGTGCCCCAAAGGCCCTCCCCCGGCCCCCACAGGTTCCCCGGCCCAGAGACGCGCCGCCGGGATAACACACACACACACACACACACACACACACACCCACACACACACACACACACACACACACACACACACACACACACACACACACACACACACACACACACACACACACACACACACACACACACACACACACACACACACACACACACACACACACACACACACACACACACACACACACACACACACACACACACACACACACACACACACACACACACACACACACACACACACACACACACACACACACACACACACACACACACACACACACACACACACACACACACACACACACACACACACACACACACACACACACACACACACACACACACACACACACACACACACACACACACACACACACACACACACACACACACACACACACACACACACACACACACACACACACACACACACACACACACACACACACACACACACACACACACACACACACACACACACACACACACACACACACACACACACACACACACACACACACACACACACACACACACACACACACACACACACACACACACACACACACACACACACACACACACACACACACACACACACACACACACACACACACACACACACACACACACACACACACACACACACACACACACACACACACACACACACACACACACACACACACACACACACACACACACACACACACACACACACACACACACACACACACACACACACACACACACACACACACACACACACACACACACACACACACACACACACACACACACACACACACACACACACACACACACACACACACACACACACACACACACACACACACACACACACACACACACACACACACACACACACACACACACACACACACACACACACACACACACACACACACACACACACACACACACACACACACACACACACACACACAAACACACACACAAACATACACACACACATATACAAACAAAAACACAAACACACATAAAAAAACACACACACAAATAAACAAACAAACAAACACACAGACACACACACAAACACATAAACACACACACATACAAACAAAAACACATAAACACACATAAACAAATACACACAAAGACATACACACAAACACAAACAAACACAAACACACACACAACAACACACAGAAACAGAGACACACACACACACACACACACATACACACACACACACACACACACATAGGTGAGTGTTGTCTGAAACCTATGATTTGGGAATATGTAATTTGCTATTTCTGACTTTTCATAACCGGATTTCTTAGTCTTTCGTAGGTGTGTGGTGTCTGAAACCTATGATTTGGGTTGTGTGGGTTGCTATTTTTTGACTTTTCTGAGCAGGATTTCTTAGCCATTCGTAGGTGTGTGTTGACTGAAACCTATGATTTGGGATGGTTAATTTGCTATTTTTGACTTTTCTGAGCTAGATTTCTTAGCCTTTCATAGGTGTGTCCTTTCAGAAAATTATGATTTGGGATGTATAGTTTGCTTTTTGGACTTTTCAGAGCTAGGATTCTTAGTCACTCATAGGTGTTTGTTGTCTGAAACTTCGAGTTTGGGATGAGTAGTTGGCTATTTCAGACTTTTCTGAGCTAAGGTTTCTTAGTATTTCGTAGGTGAATGCTGTCTGAAACTTATGATTTGGGATATGTAAATTACTATTTCGGGCTTTTCTGAGTTAGATTTCTTAGTCTTTCATAGGCGCGTGATGTCTGAAACCTATGATTTGGGCTATGTAATTTCCTTTTCTGACTTTTCATAACCGGATTTCTTAGTCTTTCGTAGGTGTGTGGTGTCTGAAACCTATGATTTGGGATGTGTGGCTTGCTATTTTTTTACTTTTCTGAGCAGGATTTCTTAGCCATTCGTAGGTGTGTGTTGACTGAAACCTATGATTTGGGATGGTTAATTTGCTATTTTTGACTTTTCTGAGCTATATTTCTTAGCCTTTCATAGGTGTGACCTTTCAGAAAATTATGATTTGGGAGGTATAGTTTGCTTTTTGGACTTTTCATAGCTAGGATTCTTAGTCACTCATAGTTGTGTGTTGTCTGAAACTTCGAGTTTGGGATGAGTAGTTGGCTATTTCAGACTTTTCTGAGCTAAGGTTTCTTAGTATTTCGTAGATGAATACTGTCTGAAACTTATGATTTGGGATATGTAAATTACTATTTCGGGCTTTTCAGAGTTGGATTCCTTAGTCTTTCATAGGTGTGTGATGTCTGAAACCTATGATTTGGGATGTGCTGTTTGCCATTTTCGACTTTTCTGAGCTAGGTTTCTTAGCCTTTCATAGGTATGTGTTGTTAGAAAATTATGATTTGGGATGTGTAGTTTGCTATTTCAGGCTGTTCTGAGCTAAGGTTTTCTAGTATTTCGTAGGTGAATGTTGTCTGAAACCTATAGTTTGGGATGAGTAGTTTGCCATTTTTGACTTTTCTGAGCTAGGTTTCTTAGTCTTTCGTTGGTGTGTGTTGACTGAAACCTATGATTTGGGATACGTAGTTTGCTATTTTTGGCTTTTCTGAGCTGGATTTATTAGCCTTTCATAGGTGTGTGTTGTCTGAAACCTATGATTTGGGATGGGTGGATTGCTATTTTTGACTTTTCGGAGCTGGATTTCTTAGCCTTTCATAGGTGTTTGTTGTCTGAAACCTATAGTTTGGGATGACTAGTTTGCTATTTTTGACTTTTCTGAGCTAGGTTTCTTAGCCGTTCTTAGGTGAGTGGTGTCTGAAACCTATGATTTGGGATATGTAAATTACTATTTCGGGCTTTTCTAAGCTAGATTTCTTATTCTTTCATAGGTATGTGTTGTCTGAAACCTATGATTTGGGATGTTTGTGTTGCTATTTTTTGACTTTTCCGAGCTGGATTTCTTAGTCGTTTATAGGTGAGTGCTGTCTGAAACTTGTGATTTGAGATGGTTAATTTGCTATTTCCGGCTTTTATTAGCTAGGTTTCATAGTCTTTCATAGGTGTGTGTTGTCAGAAAATTACGATTTGGGATGTGTAGTTTGCTAATTGAACTTTTCAGAGCTAGGATTCTTAGTCCATCATTGGTGTTTGTTGTCTGAAACCAATAGTTTGGGATGACTAGTTTGCTATTTCAGGCTTGTTCATTTTGAATTTCTGTCATGAAATGCAAGAGTTGGAAAATTATGGCTGGTTCAAGGCTGGTTCAACCATTCAGGCTGGTGGACTAAGACCCCAATTCTGAGCTAGTGAATTTCCACCATTCAGGCTGGTGGACTATGACCCTAATTCTGAGCTAGTGAATTTCCACCATTCAGGCTGGTGGACTGAGACCCCAATATTGAGCTAGTGGATTTCCACCGTTCAGGCTGGTGGACTATGTCCCCAATACTGAGCTAGTGAATTTCCACCGTCCAGGCTGGTGGACTGGATCCCCAATACTGATCTGGTGGACTAAGAACCCAATTTTCCAACTCTTGCATTTCATGACAGAAATTCAAAATGAACTTCGAAAAATCAAGAGAATGTAACTGTGAGAAGGTAAAGCACAGCAAGTCACTACTGAAATATTCCAACTCTTGCATTTCACGATAGAAATTCAAAATGAAATTTGAAAAATTAAGACAATGTAACTGTGATATGATAGTTTTCGTGTGTGTGCGTAAGTTTTCGTGTTTGTGTGTGTGTGTCAGTTTTTGTGCGTGTGTGTATGTTTTTGTGAGTGTTTAAGTTTTTGTGCGTGTGTGTTAGTTTTTGTGTGTGCGTTTGTTTTCGTGTGTGTGTGTAAGTTTTTGTGTGTGTGTGTGTGTGAGTTTTTGAGTGTGTGTGTAAGTGTTTGTGTGTGTGTGTGTGTGTATTTTTTTGTGGGTGTAAGTTTTGTGTGTGTGTGTGTGTGTGAGTTTTTGCGTGTGTGTGTAAGTTTTTGTGTGTGTGTGTTAGTTTAATTTTGAGACTGTAAAATATCTAGTGTGTTTGAGTTTTGAAGTGTGTGGGTCAGTTTTAGTGTTTGTGTGTATAATTTATTGTGTGACTGTAAATTTTATTGTGAATGTGTAAGTTTTTGTGTGTGTGTGTGTGTGTGTGTAAGTTTTTATGTGTGTGTGAAAGTTTTTGAGTGTGTGTGTATGTTTTCGTGTGTGTGTGTGTAAGTTTTCTTGTGTGTGTGTGTTAGTTTTTGTGTGTGTGTGTAAGTTTTTGTGTGTGTGTGTGTAAGTTTTTGTGTGCATGTAAGTTTTTGTGTGCATGTAAGTTTTTGCGTGTGGGTGTAAGTTTTTGTGTGTGTGTGTAAGTTTTTGTGTGTCTAAGCTATTGTGTGTGGATATAAGTTTTTTGTGTGTGTTTGTGTAAGTTTGTGTGTGTGTGTGTGTGTGTGTGTAATTTTTTTTGCGTGTAAGTTTTTTTGTGTGTTTGTGTGTGTTTGTTTGTGTGTGTGTTTTTGTGTTTGTTTGTGTGTTTGTTTGTTTTTGTGTGTGTGTTTATGTTTTAGTGTGTGTTTGTGTTAGTTTTGTGTGTGTGTGTGTGTGTAAGTTTTTGTGAGTGTGTGTGTGAGTTTTTTTTGTTCATGTGTAAGTTTTTGTGTGTGTGTGTGTGTGTGTGTGTGTGTGTGTAAGTATTTGTGTGTGTGTGTAAGTTTTGTGCGTGTGTGTGTGAGTTTTCGTGTGTGTGTGTGTGTGTGTGTAAGTTTGTGTGTGTGTGTGTGTGTGTGTGAGTTTTTGTGTGCATGTAAGTTTTTGTGTGCATGTAAGTTTTCGTGTGCATGTGTAAGTTTTTGTGTGTGTGTGTGTGTGTGTGTTTGTGTGTTTTTTTTTGTGTTTGTTTGTGTGTGTGTGTTTGTGTGTGTGTAAGTTTTGACGTGTGTGTGTAATTGTTCGTGTGTGTGTGTGCGTAAGTTTTAGTGTGCATGTGTATGTTTTTGTGTGTGTGTAAGTTTTTGCGTGTGTGTGTTAGTTTTAGTG
>NW_028300375.1:206764-214120 GCF_049724085.1 Artemia sp. Qi Xiang Cuo
AAAGTAAAAAATATTTTAGTATAATTAGTTTTATTGCAGTTTCAATAAAACTTCATCTTAATTGGTGCAGTGGCTCGTCTGAATTGGTCAATAATGGTAATAAAGATCTTCTGTTTTTGGGCAGTAGGATGAATAAGGTGAATAGACCTAAAACAGAACATTGTTCTCTAGTCCTGATTCCTATTTGTGGTGAAGCCATACTGGTTACAGATTCGGAACTACTATCGGTTTGGAAGTAGAGGATGATGCCAGATGGGGTCTCATCTAATTGCCATTACTTGCTAATAAGTAGACAAATAAAGTCGAGGAAGGTATCTTCTGTTCTTCTTATACATGAATTAAGACAAGATTTGATCTCTACAGTTTGTGTATAAACTTCCTAAGAGGCAGACTCCTTATGGCCCTTATTGCCCAAATTAAGACGGGGCTTAAAGCCAAGCTAGGCATAAGCAGAAAGCACAGTTGGTTGGGAGGCCGAATTTCAGGATAATTCTTGCAACGGCTTAACTTTAGTGTCGTTCTTTGCTTTTATAAGAAAAACCCAACATTTGTTTTAAAGAAGTACTGTAACAGAACAGAATCTTCAAAATCAACAAGGAATTACAATTGGTCGTAGCTTTTTCAACTACTTATTAAATTCACTTATTGTACACAAGAGGTCAGGAAGTATACAGTACAATTTTGATGCAGAAAATTATGGTCAAAATTTCAATTTTTCTTCGCGGTGGGAGTCTGAACGAAAGGAACATCATTGCAATACCGACTAGGTGAGAGATGCCATGACCTAAAATTTAGACAAGCCATGACCTAAAATTTATTTTGTAAATTTGTCCAACTGGAAGCTAATGATTTAAAATATTTTGATAGTTCATAGATGATCTTGGGGTAATATGAGGTAGAATCCCGCTTTTTAAGGCTATAATGAGAGATAGATTGAGATGGCTAGGGCACGTTCTGCGGATGAAGAGTAACAATTGCCAACGATTGTCGTTTTCGGCCAACCTTCTAGGGCTAAACGAAAAGCAGGTCGTCCTCGGTTGGGATGGGTGGATGTATTAAAGAAATATTTAAGGGAAACTCCTAAGAGGTGTTAAAGAAGGAGGCTGAGGCTTTGAATAGATTGGAATGGAGGAGAAGCATGCATAGCCGTTTTGGCCTTAACCGGCTTGGTGCTGCCGTGAGTTGTTAGTAGTAGTAGTAATAATGACTACCGATAGATGCTGCGGGAAGAACAATATTTATCTTCACGCAATTTAAAAAGGCACAAGGTAACAATAAATCCATCAGATATGTATTGGCTACCTCCTTTAGCGGTGTCTCTCTCTTATTCCTCCTATTTTTCTCTTTTCCCTTCCCTATTTCTCCAATCCTTTCCCTAAAAATAAATTCTTACGTAATCTCCTGTCAAAGATAGATCGGAAGACTGAACTGATTGATAGTTCGCAACCGGGCCATCCAAGTATCTACGTTCATGGTACCTTGGGTGACTTATCAGGTTGCCAGTACCCTGAACTGGGTGTGCTGGTAGAAACAACATACTTTTAAAAGCGTCCTATATTTTTCAAAGAGAAACGGGGAGAGTTGCAATGTCTGCGATTTGTTTTTTCAACATGCAAAAATTCCGAAAAAAGACATTCTGCTAATAAAATAGTCAACATGAGATATGCCGTAGAGACAAGGCACTTCTGCATTGCCAGGGCAAACCTAACACTTGATCTATATCTTTATTAGTTTGCTTTCTTTTATTCTAGATAGGATTGCTTGATTAAAAGTGACAGCAGGAGTGCAAAATGGTCAACTGAACCTATTTTATTTGAAAGTAAGTTAATTGTGTCGTTTCCCCTAGCCAAGGACCCATTTTTGCTGACTTAAAGACCATTTTATGTGTGTGTTTGAATTAACCGACGGCTGAGCTTTGAAATCGGCAACAACTTTTCTCAAAATTCTCGTTTGTTTAATCTTTGGTACCACTAATTTCTCATTACTTTTTTTCTGTTTTGATTTTAAGCTGTGCTAATGAAAAATCCATTGATCTAAGGAGTTTATAGGCCCTGACTTCGTACCTATGTAACGTATATAGCTTATCGCACTTTGTAAACCAGACACATCTGTAAAAGACGTGTTTATATCCAGAAATCCTATCCTATGGTGTTCTTGGCAAAACTCACGTTTCGCTTTTTAAAAATGCCATTATTATGAAAGAAGATAGGCTTAAATGATAAATTATCTCTTTTATTATATTATTTATCTGTGAAATAAATGTGATGCTTAAGGAACTTCTTAGGCAACTGGAAAACAACTTTTGCTTATGGAAAATGATGCAAAACTGCCATTAATGTGAGAAAAAAGTCTCTATCTTACGATAAAAATAAAAATAATTACGATGATTAATATTTATTAATGGTAGAGTGTCGGAAATTTACCAAAATTCCCATTATCAAAAGCTGCGGTTTCTTGAAGTGCATCTCTTGTGCTTAGTACAGTCGTACAGAAATGAATTGTCTTTCTCGATTCATATGTAGACTTGGCGATGTGATTTAGTTTATTTTTCTTGTTTGTTCATTTCGTGGTAAAAATAAGATAAAAATTTTCTTTGTATAGGTGTCATTCTTAAACTTCTTCTGCTTCGTAAAAACTACCTGTTTGACTATTTCAGTAATAGGCATTAGGCAACAGTATTTCAGGATTAGGCAACAGTAGATAGGGCTTTTTTGACGGATCTGTTAAATTCCCAATAACTGTTTTTATTATAAATGATGTATAGTTCAAAATGAATTATTTTTGTGCATGTTTGACTCTCCTTGTGGAGGATTCACTCTCTTGTGGCATTCTCGTAGCTGATGTTTTGTGGTTGCGCATCGCAGAAATTTGTGACTTTAGTACCTTAGAACCTCCGTACTTCAATTTCACTATAGTTTGAAAAGTCAACTGTCCCTTGTCTTTTGAAACTGTACTTAGTGATTTTTTGGTGTTTCTAATAAAAATAATGATAATGAAGTTTAATTAAATTGAAATTCAAGTGCAAAGAAACAGAAACCTTAGAAAAATAGTAGGAAACCTTAATTAAAAAAAAAACCTCTGTTTAATTCATCGATTTAAAAAATTTAACAGATAACTTCTTGACGCTGTAAAAAAAAAAAATCCTTTCAAACAACCATTCGGAGAAGAAACGAAGAGGCTAATGACACTTGAATTAAAGGTATTAGCTCCATGTTACACTCTGTATTAGCTCCAACGTAATACAGAGTGAACCACAGCCCATAGTAACCGAAAGGTTTAAACCGTGTTTTGGAAAAAAAACTGTCTATAATAAAAAATTACCATTTGAAGCTGATTCAGGAATGGTTAACCAGTGTTAATAGTAAAAGTTTATTGTAAAAACAAGTTTATGGAAATTTCGAAGAACAGTTTGACCCCTCGACAATGGCGTCATGTTGAAATGAAAAGTGCACAATTAGAATCACTATGGCATGAAACTCTACATAGGCAATCTCAGTCCTCAATGGCGTCATGTTCAAATGAAAAGTTCACAATTAGAATCACTATGGCATGAAACTCTACATAGGCAATCTCAGTCCTCAATGGCGTCATGTTCAAATGAAAAGTGCACAATTAGAATCACTATGGCATGAAACTACATAGGCAATCACAGTCCTCAATGGCGTCATGTTCAAATGAAAAGTGCACAATTAGAATCACTATGGCATGAAACTCTACATAGGCAATCACAGTCCTCAATGTTGTCATGTTGAAATGAAAAGTGCACAATTAGAATCACTATGGTATGAAACTACATAGGCAATCACAGTCCTCAATGGCGTCATGTTGAAATGAAAAGTGCACTATTAGAATCACTATGGTATGAAACTCTACATAGGCAATCACAGTCCTCCACCTTGCACAACAATGAACATCACTTTTTCGCATAGGAAGCACTGATGTGTCCTCTTTTTTCTTCTTTTTTTTTCCATGGGTTATTGTATCGAACCCCATTGGTCGTAGGATCTTGGGTTAGTGCTTGTTTGAACGGAAATTATAATATCTAGTGTCCTGTTTAAGTTATAAAAGAGATCGCACCATAGCAGAGTGGCGTTTTCTGCCATTTGATGCCACAAACTAACAATGTTTTCCCGAAGAGGAAATTCTTGTCCAAATGTCAGGGAATAGAAATTCTAATATAGTGTATCAATATTTTATGGTCTAAAACACTAAACAGAAGTTTTTGAGCCCCTTACCTACAAAAATAAATCGTCGGTTGACAATGACATGAATACTTTTTAGTGCCATATCTGGCGTCGAAATGCTGGGAACCATAAAACATTGTAATCTTCATGGTTTAAAACCCTTAAATGGAGGTTTATCCCCCCCCCCACCTCTTGTATACTCCTCCCGACCCCTAGTAAGTGAATACTAAGAAACACGTATTAAAAAACTTTCTGATGAAAAAAACGCCATTATTTATTTTCTTTCTTATGAAAATATTTAATTTTTTTATGAGTAAATTCACAAAGATACCGGTGGCAACATGACCCTCGGACTCTATGTTACAAAGTTGCACATGTGAAAGTTTGAGGGAGGTAGGAAGTAAAACATATCTTTAACGTAATATTTTAACTAAACATCATATTGACTTCTTTGGTTTCTTTACCTAAATTAAACAAATTTTGTTTTACGGTTTATTTAATATATTTAAAAACTAACAAAAATTAATAAGAAAAATAAAGTTTTTCTTGCAGAAGTAAAGAGCCAATTTGAAACTTAAAACTAAAAAAATTATTGCTTCGCAGATTATGCAATATATTTCTGAAAAACTAGCACTATAAACTGACACATAAAATTTTCTAATGTCAGTTAAATTAAAAATTTTTTTTTTGGTTTATAGGAAACTGAGCTTGCTTAAGATATTTAGAGCATTAATCTTTAATTTTCTACTGACTACTTATCCAATTGTGTGGTCCTAAGAAGAACATCGTGTTTTTTTGGGGTTGGTTTGTGTCTTTGCCTGATCTCTTTTTTTTGCCAAAACTGGGCATTCGCTTTAAAATCATGTTCAAATGTGCTCTCTAATGGTAATCTACGATTACTGGCCCATCACGATTCCCCTTCACTCTACAAAAATACTCGTCTATGACTATCTTTCATGGTATTATATTTTACATGGTATTTTATGGATGCAGAAGAAAAATTAATTCGTTCCGTTGGATTCAGTGAAGTTTTTGTGTAACAAGAATCTTGAAATTTACCCTGTCACAGTGGCGGTTCTGGCCTTTCTTGTGCCTGGGGAAAAATTTTGATTTTTGATAACCAAATTTTAACAAAATTATTATTTATTTACAAAATTATCTTAATCTATTAATTAATAATAATTTATTTCTTGATTATTTTTAAATTATTATTTAAAATATATTATTATTATTAATTATTTGATTCTTTATCTCATTTGATTAATTAATTAATAATTTATTAATGACTTTCGTTTACTAACTGCGCCCTCTACTTCATTTTAACAAAAATACAAATTTAAAAATTACAAAATGGTTATAATGGTTAGATTATTTATTTGGAATTTTGAGCCCCTAAAATTTCTGTGCCCGGGACAAGTGCCTCCTCTCCCCCCCCCCCCTAAAACCACCTCTGTCCTTTTAATTGTTTTTTCTCTTTTCATTTGCTTTTTTAAAACTTAATTTGTTGTTATATTAATCTCGATTGCGAGATTTTGCCGCCTTATGACCTACGAATTTCTAGAAAATAGGTTATTGTGTTTTTTTTTGCAAACTGAATGCGTTTGTTTGACCATTTTTCTAACCATTATTACTTTTTCTTTTAAGGAATTCTGGGCTCATTGTTTTCTCTTCTTCAATTTTTGGCATCTCCAGTTATTGGTACACTCTCAGACATCTTTGGAAGGAAACCAATTTTTATTATGACATCTGTGAGTACCTCTATTTTTCCTTATGAGTGTAATAACTATTTTAGTCAACCTCATAATTCATTTCTGTCTCAATACTATTTACTAGGAATAATTGAAATTTTTTTTAAATTTGCCTTTCGGAGTGTAGTCCATTCTTATTGAGAGTTTAAATGTTCATGAATTACTTTGATCTCGCCCTGGAATTCTTTGATCTCGTACCGTAACTTAGCAATTTGATGAAGAATGCCATAAAATAGATACATTCCAGGGAATAATGATTTTTTGTTTGTTTTGACATCCTCTAGAGGACAAGAAAAAGAATATTTGATAGGATATTATTTTAAAAAAAAATTTCCTAGTACTGGCTCTAAATGAGAATGGATGGGTGATCTAAGGATGAATATGCGATTATACATTGGATTGCGGAATTTATTTTAGGCGAATGTGTCTTTTGGCAACTCATTTTTTTTTCAATTTACAGCCAAGAAGAGAGGAACGAAAAGGCAAATTTGAAGGGATCTCAGCTTTTAAAATTGATCTTTCTTGTGCTCATGGCCGTAGGCAGGGGGTGGCTGGGGGGTTGGGGGGTGGGGCAGCTCCCCCCCACTAGATCTTCAAATTTACATTAGATATGGCTGAAAAAGCAGATGGTTGGAAAAGCAGTTGATAAAAGGCCCTCCATCACACTATCGACTGCCCCCCCCCCTAGACAATATGCTGCCTACATGCGTGTGCTGCACTGTATTGATTTCATCTTCTTGGAGTAGATTGAAGTTTATTTTGGATATCGCATTCCAAGTTAGTTGGTCTTTTTGGGAACCCAACCATTTTTTGTTTCAAAATTTCAGTCAAAGGGTGAGAAAAAAGAAATATTTAGAAGGGTTTTATTTATTTATATTTTTACCTGATATTGGTACGATATTAATGTGATGGCTTGACCACAGAGTAAATATAGCCCCAGCCTATACCTCAAAGTTTACTTTGTTGAATTTTAAATCTTTATTAATATATCAGTAGAAAGGCCTCATTAGCTCGTGACAGCACACCATATATGGGCATAGAGTCCCTAGGGAGATGATTTTCTCACTGAGAATGAAAAAAAAGGATTTTTCTCACTTGAAAAAACAGGAAGTTTCCCACTTTTATGGATGTTTCTTGGACGCTAATGTGTGTAGGTCAATTTATTTGATGTTTTTCATGGATGTCAACATCAATTTATGTCTGTTTTATGGTTTTTGTCAGTGAGAATGAAAAAACATGAATTTTCTCACTTTTATGGATGTTTCTTGGACGGTTATGAGTGTTGGTCAATTTATTTGATGTTTTTCATGGATGTCAACATCAATTTATGTCTGTTTATGGTTTTTGTCAGTGAGAATGGAAAAACAGGATTTTTCTCACTTTGATGGATGTTTCATGGATGGTTATGTGTGTTGGTCAATTTA